>NW_005871211.1:1760924-1909661 GCF_000147115.1 Myotis lucifugus | reverse complement strand
CGGGCCTAAGGGTAGGGTAACCGGGAAGGGACGGTCACATGGGTAATGTCAGGCCCAGCGGAACAAGGAAAGATATCATTACCTGATTTTGTCTTGGGCTTTCCCTTTTGTATGGAGATTGTGTCTTATTCCTGTGGACCTTTGGGAGAAGATTGTGTCCAGCATGCTTTACGTCAGGAAGAGGGGGGCGTCCGGGCAGACCTTTGGCCATCTGCGCATTATCTCCCAAGCTGACTGGACAGTTAGGGGCAATCAGGCTGGCAGGGGTGTGCAGTTGGGGGTGACCAGGCCGGCAGGGGGGGCAGTTGGGGGTGATTAGGCTGGCACGCAGAGGCAGTGAGGGATGATCAGGCCAGTGAGGAGGGTGCAGTTGGGGGCTACCGGGCCGGCAGGGGGGGGGCAGGGGCAGTTAGGGGCGACCAGGCCAGTAGGGGGGACAGTTAGGGGTGATCAGGCCGGCACACAGAGGCAGTGAGGGATGATCAGGCCAGCAGGGGGTGGAGGGCAGTTAAGGGCGACCTGACAGGCAGGCAGGTGAGCGATTAGGAGCCAGCAGTCCAGGATTCTGAGAGGGATGTCCGACTGCCGGTTTAGGCCCTATCCCAGAGATCAGGCCTAAACCGGCAGTTGAACATCCCCCAAGGGGTCCCAGATTGGAGAGGGTGCAGGCTGGGCTGAGGGGACCCCCCTTCCATGCACAAATTTCATGCACCAGGCCTCTAGTATAAAATATATGTAAAAGTCCTCTTCTGTCTAGAACTAAACTCATTTTTGCCATCCTGCTAAATGAATGGTTTTACTTTGCTCTGCTATTTTGTGCTTTTGAATTTCTGAGATCCAGGTTACCTTTCATGCTATCAGGTATAACTCTAATATCAGTTGTCTTCTAGTTTTGTTAGCACTGTTTTCATAACTTCACACTTCTAATTTCTGCTTCTAATCTGCAGTGGGCTGGACAAGCAGATGATTCAACTTACACATTGTTGTTATTTTATTGAAGTACAAGCATATACGACAAAGCAAGAATCTGAGAAGGTCTCGTTATGGTTAAAGTCTATGGATTTTAGTATATGACCTGTGCTATTTATTTTAGCTGTGAAGATTTCTTATGACTTAATCTATGGTTATTGATTTTGCTCTGGGAAGACAATATAGCTAAGGAGGAAAATGGCCTATGAATGAGGGATCTGTTGCTAAAATAGCCTCTGGATGAGAAATTTGTTCCTAAAACCTTTCTTCAATAACCGGTTCTAGCACACTTATAGGTAGCAGTCCTGATTCTCTCTTTAGAATACGACAGCCTGATTACTCTGTATAGCACATAACAAAACTCTAGTCCTAAACAATATATGGTGTAAAAAAAAAAGAGTTAATATTATCTTTCCATTTTGCAATTCTGGGTGATCCCACACTCTCTAGCATCTGTTCTTGAAACAGCTTACGTTATTTAATATTATTTTTTTTTGTTTTCTCTAAACCCAAAGCTTATTAAATATCTAATGACAATGATTGCTTAGTACAGAGCTTTGCATGTGAAAACTGTTTGATTGAAGACAATGGACCAATAAAAGTAAACAAAGCAACTCAAAAAACAGCTCTCGGTCTGAATCTATTTTCATATTCCCATATCATAGACACTCAATATGTGTTTCTTGAAGTGAAGATTTAACACATAAATCTAATTGATATCTTTATGTGAGTGCCTCCCATTAAGACTTTGTAGTTTTGAGTTGAATTTTAATATTTGGTGTATTACTACTTTATAAAATTTCTAAAATGTTACATCAATCTTATTCAGTATCTTTTTATTCCCCTGACACTTCCCTGACTACATTTTTTAAAGAAGAAAGAAAAAGAGCTATAAATCCACAATGAGATCATGAGATAATGAGGTAATGAGATAATGAGATTTCAACTAATTTATGGTTGTATGGAAAGCTTATAGGGGAATAGTATCACAGATCATTGGGGGGGAAAGCACATATTTTTAAATAATATTGGCAAGAACAGCTCATTATAAGAAAATATAAATTTGGGTCCCTTCCTTACACCACATCCAAAAGTAAACTTGAGATGGAATATTTAAATGTGAAAGAGACAATTACATAGCTAACAGGAGAAAATATAAGAGTATATTTTTGTGGGCTCAGAGTAGGCGAAGAATATTTTGGCTTAACCTAGTCCAAAAACTGTTCTCATTTTACAAGTTATATAGTGTTTATTTCTTCTAAATCAGGAGAAAGGCCAGAACCCAGGGTTGACCCCCCAGTTCTATTCTTTCCAGGGAATCATTCTTGATTTCTTTATCAGCCCCCAGTGACACATAAGTTCTCTTGAATCCTTCTGATCTTTAGAGTTCTGGTTAAACCTGTGATTGTCCAGAACACTCCTCATGATTTCTGGAAGCTGCTGAGACATGGGTCCTTGAGGCTTTCTTTTGACTATGTTATTTGACAGTCTGTGTGGCCTTTTGTCATTGTGTCCATACAGAAGGTACCCAGCTCATCACTGGTTTGCACGCATACCCACAGACAACACGTGTAAACACTCACAAAGGCTCACAACCAACATTTTTCAGCTTGGCAACTTCACTCAATATCTAATGGAAAATGGGTGGAGTTACTTTAAATTCCATACAGTTTTCTATCATCTGAACAGCTCCACCCCCTCTTTCTCTCTTTCTCCCTTAGAACATTCCGTCAACTTCCAGGTGCCTGAGGATCTCACTTTACACTCTTAATCACTTGTCAAGAGGTTGTGTGTGTATGTATGTTTTTATCCTCTGAATAAATACATTTGGGTGTGTGTGTTTTTAAGAAAAAATTCTAATGCCAACTGCTAATATGATTTTCCCACCTCATCACAAGTATGTGTTCAATATAACTAACATTATACCACGTGCAAAAGTATTTAGTGACTCTTTGGGTTAAACTGTCCAGGAAAAAGAGCTGATCCATAGGAATTAGTGTAGAAAGTAGAACCTGGTTAGAGGTACCAGACCTTAACCCACTGAGAACTGTCTGCTAAGCTGAAATAATCAAGGCATTGGAACTGTGTGGTAAACCTGTAAGTACTGATTTCATACAGTTTGAAGGTTCATTTTCCTCACCACCCATAAGAAAGCACCAAACAAACCAAAATAAATAAATACATACATACAAAAATGCTGGCCTGAATAATATAATAAAAAAGACATTGTTATGCACGATATTCATTTAAATTGTGAAATTTCAGTGAGTTGATATTTAACATGAAATCCTGCCTCCTTATGGCCTCAAGAGATGCCTCTGAAAGAGATTAAGACCTCTTCCTAAAATCTACTATGATTTAGCTATTGTAGCATCAATTTGAATTTCTATGAAAAACATCATTTTTAAAAAATTCTACTCTTAGAGCAATAACCTCTAAAGAATTGCTATTGTCATCATTCCTATAAAATGTCATGATCCCCTATCCCTTATAGACTTAATCATAGACTATGTAATTCCAGGGGGAAAATACCCAATTAAATATGTTGTTCAGATGCCTGGGTATTCCAGTGGGGCTTCTGACACTAGTATTCTGGATTCCAGAGTAGTTGCTCATGAAGGGGAGACCATCTGCTCCTCTTTGCTAATTCCATGATTTTGTACTTTTAAAATTCTCAAACTAGTTCTGGATATCCTAAACTATGCTACTGAATATACATTTTCCTGGTGTTAAATTGTATACACTCTTTATATATTTTGGAAAGTAACCCCTTATCAGATGTATTATTGGGGAATATGTTCTCCTGTACAGTGGGATTCCTTTTTATCTTGTTGATCGTTTCCTTTGCTGTGCAGAAGCTTTTTAGTTTGATGTAGCCCCATTTGTTTATTTTTTTCCTTTGTTTCTCTTGCAGTAGGAGATTTATTGGTGAAAATACTGCTACGTGTGAAGTCTGAGGTTTTGCTGCCTATGTTTTCTTCTAGGATTTTTATGGTTTCACAATTTACATTTAAGTCTTTAATCCATTTTAGTTTATTCTTATGTGTGGTATAAGTTGTTAGTCTAGTTTCTTTTTCTTTCTTTTTTTTTTGCATGTACTCATCCCATTTTTCCAACACCATTTATTGAAGAGATTGTCTAGGGTTTCTAAAAAGACTGTTTAGCAGGAGAAAAAAATTAGAAACTCTAAGAACAAAGAAAAGAAATAAGTCCTCCTGAAAAACAGACACTGCCCCAACAACCACTAATGGGCATTATTCCATGGATTGCAATGTTCTGTGAGACTCTTGGGAAGAGACAGTCCCTGTTTTCATGCACAGGGAGGTCTCTGAAGATGAGAGAGGTGGAGAAGGGAGTAGGTTAATGGTGAAACCAAATGAAGAATGCTGGAGCCCCAAGATCAGTCCCCTCTGCGATGCTGGAGGAGATTGGCTCTGATCTAATAACTTTTGGCACAGCTCTGTCTACACAGACACTCAAACCTGAAACTCAGCCAACCACAGCAGTCCCTGCCCTGCATTTCAGAGTTTAATCTTACACTTTGGCTGTGAGTTTACAAAGAAAATATGCTATTCAGTGTTTGTAGAATGAGGAAAGTCGACTGGCCAGGTGGATTTTTCCAAGCTGTCAATTATCTCTAGAATCTAGGAGTATTTTCCTTTTTTTTTAAGAGTGACACTTTGCTTGCACATAGTTCAGTTTGTACCCACTCTTTTAATCATCTGACGTTCCTACAATAAGAGTTGAAACTTACAACTTTTATGACAATTTTGTTATTGCCAATCAAATCAAATTCTCAAATTAAGTGTAATGTTCCCTTTAAAAATTCCATTAATGTTACTCTCTTAGAACTGGCTCAAAGTGCAAAACATCTACTTCCAGGCATAATTGGTGCAACTCGGAATCAATGAAGGCTTATCATAATCCTTTCCAGTGGTTTACAGCCCTTCTCATGTATCATTCCTGAATTTTGGTGTTGTTTTTATTTGTTTTGGGGGGTTTTTCCCCAAAATATGAGTGTTAATGTAGTGCAGTGTGTGGATTCCTCCTTTATGGTCTGGGGTGTTTTGTTCTGGTTTCAATAATGTAAGGTCATATCTACAAAAGATCTTAAAAGCAGTAGCCTCCAAAGGCCTTTGGCCCCAGATTATCCCCATGGGCATTCTTTCATGCATTCAGCCTTGTAAATGCAAAATTTTGCCTGCAATGTCCTCCGACCTAAAATGTCATGATAGAAAATCTGGTTTAAAAAGGGTCACTTTGGCGACAAACTGAGAGATGTCTGGGGGCCCCGGGCATGACTCACTCAGAGCCATTCGAAGCTTTCTTTTCTCAAATATTCTCTTGAATCTTTGAACAGAGAATTGTGGAAACTTGGGCGGGGGAGTGTGGGGTCCACACCTGCAGGCCCCACACCAGGTCCCAGGCTCCGCAGGGCACCGGGCACAGAGCCCACTGTGATTGCTGTGCCGGAAACCACTCAGGCCTCATTCTTGAAATTATTCAATGCAATGAATATTTATTAAAATTTTTTAAAGTAAGGGAAACTTCAACCATGATTGTGTCCTGGTCCCCAAGGCATGAACTTGCAGTCTTTTAGAAAAGTAAATTTGTAAATTTGGGGGGGAGGGGGAAATACACACACACACACACACACACTAGATATTTCTGTAGATATAATAGAAGAGATTGGCTTTTTTTTTCCTGATTGTGGCTGTGTAAACAAAGTCACCCTTTTCCAGGCATGTACTTTGGTCTACTTAATCCAGCACCTTCAAGATCCATTCTCAGGCAGGTTTTTCTAGTTCCTATTGGTACTTATTAGCCAGGTCTGCAGTTGTATGTTGAACACCAGGCCATGCTGAGGTTGGACCTATATGATTGGTCTAGAAGCAGGAGATGCGTCCTGCACACCCCACACTGGGGATCAAGCCTGCAACCCAGGCATGTGCCCTGACCAGGAATCAAACAATGACCTCTTGGTTCATAGGTCAATGTTCAAGCATTAAGCCACACCGGCCGGGCGGGAGAAGTAGGGATAGATGGTGAGGGAGACAACATCATCTTCAGAGCCATTTACCTTGGGTGGACCCTTTGCATATTTTTATATAATGGAGGCAGGGGCTATCATGATGAAGTGTTGAGGGGATTTAACCCTACTGACTGATAGGGTTCAATATTCTCAAGTGTGTCCTTCTAATTGTCTATCTAGGCTCAGAATTCCAGGACTTCCCTATCAGGGTCCAGAATTCAATATAAAATAATGTGCCAGTTGTATGAATTTAGCCTCTTTTTTACTCTACCTCTCATCTGTCAAAACTCAAACTTGGTTTTCAACACATTCTGCTGTCAGTTTTGAATGTGCCCAGAGTGAGCTGGTTCTGCAGCAGTTTCAGGCTGTGGTACAAGTAACCTACCACTTGGCTCCCGCAGCTTAGCAGATTCCATGCTGCAGGAAGTGATTATGGTTGACACATTCATCATGTCCAATCTCTGGCAAACCACAGAGAAAACTACAGAGTAGATTTAGGTATTGGAGCAAGGCCATACCATCTTTAGCAAAGAACTAAGCACCATTTGAAAAACAACTCCTTATATGCTTTGGGGCCATGCTAGAGACTGAGCAACAGAACATATATCTAGTGACAATGTGATAAGAGATGCCTGCCAAGAGTTTGATATTGTCAGACCCATCAAATAACATATTAGGTCAAGCACAAAAACATTGATTCTGTGATAAAAATAGCACATTTTTATTGAGCCCAACTAATTCTAGAGCATATGATTAAATTATGCAAATAAGTAACCAAGATCTTCTATCACCTATGTCTCTTTCCCTGACACTTATCTTTCACATCTATGACCCTGGGAGGGTTCTCTGCAACCAGATAACATAAAGGTAGAAAATCTGATCCTGGTTCATGGGTGGATCAATCTAATACATTGCTAAGAGCCAAAATGATTAGTACCTACTCATATAACCTCATTTTTACCTCTTTAAAGACCATGTCACACAATAACTTCACTTAGGAATGACTCTGAGAGATACTGATAAGGGGCAAAACTATCAGCAGGTAGAATTTTGAGAAACGTCTGTGGTCATGAACTTCATGCTGAAAGAGAAGTACGTCAGAGGATAGTAGAAAGAGGAAAAGTATGAGGTTGGTAGCAACTCCCTTGGGGGAGTGTAGTTTATTTCCTTTAATCTTTCTTTTGTTTTGTGTGTTTTTTAAGGAATTGTGACTGTCCACAAGTACATGATGTTTGTGCTAGTTTTCTATTGATGCATAACAAATTACCACTCACTTAGAGGCTTAAAAACTATCTCACAATTCTGTATGTCAGAAATAAGGGAAGGCTGCCAAAATTAAGTGTTGGCCAACTTGGACATTTATTGGAAGGCTTCGGGGAAGAATGTCTTCTGAGCTTATGTAGGTTGTTGGGGCAGAAGCTAGTTCCTTGCAGTTGTAGGATTGATATCCCTATTTTCTTGCTGGCTATTGGCTGGCGGTTGCTCTTAGCTCCTAGAGGTTTGTTATGGGCTATGTTGTGTCCTGCAAAATTTTCAATGCTGAAATTCTAACTTTCAGTACCTCAGAATGTGCTGTATTTAAAGATAGGGTCTTTAAAGAGGTAAAAATGAGGTCATATGATTAGGTACTAATGATGACAAACATGACTGGTGTGCTTTTGAAAGAAAATTTGAACATTTTTGGAAGACTATGTAAAGACACAGGGAGAAGATGACTACAAGCTAAAGAGAGAGGCTTCGGAAAGAAAAAAAAATCTGCTGACACCTTGATCTCAGATTTCTAGCCTTCAGAATTGTGAGAAAATAAATGTCGTTGTTTAAGCCCCCAGCCTGTGGGCCTTTGTTATGGCAACCCTGGCAAAGCAAAACAAAGCTGCTTTCTAGTACTTGCACATGGCCCCTTCCATCTGTGACCCAGAAACAGTGCATCAAAACCTTCTGGTGCTTTAAATATTTCTGAATTTTCCTTCTGCTCCCAGCCAGAGAAAGCTATCTGCTTTCCACATAACTGCAAGAGATAATTCCACTCAAATTTCTGCCATTACATAGCAGAGAACTCCCTTCTTCCTGTTTCCTGTGCCCCTCACTTCCTTCTGAGCACTTACCGGAAGGGCTCATAAAATCCATACTTTTATTTACAATCTGTTGAAAACAATTTTAAGCATTCTCCATTGTACTTTCAAAGTGTTCCTCAAATTTCTTTCAGTCTCCATTCCCTTGATTCCAAAACCACCCTCACATTTTATGTATTTGTTATGGCACCACCCACATTCAGATACCAAAATCATCTACACCGATCAAAATTCAACCAGAGAGGTAGAACCTGTAGAGAACATGTGTGTGTGTTAGGTTGATGCTGATAGATAGATAATGATATATAGATAGATTATAGATAGATAGATAGATAGATAGATAGATAAACATGGCTGTAGGAAGTGATTAATAATGTCTAAAATCCATACAGCAGGTAGTTAGAAAGAGGCAGCCTTAAGCCCATGGCACAGGCTGAAGCTGTCTTTCACTAGAAGGGAAGATGACAAGCAAGATGTGTTGCCTACAAGAGGAATGTCTTCTCTCTTGGAGAAATGTCATTTCTCCTTCTAAGGTTTTACAACTGACTGACTCAGTCTCACTCAGATTATCCAGGATAATTCCATTTACTCAAAGACACCATGTGGAGCTTTAATTATATCTACAGATTACCTTCAAAGCAACAGCTGGATTAGTGATTGAATCACTGAGAACTGTAGCCCAGTCCAGTTGACACATGAAAAAAAGCCATCACAATGCTAGTGCTCTCTGCATAAACCTTTAGTTGTCAGTCTTCCTACAGGGACACAAAGTGTCCTACTGCAAGTATGTGTGGCTCTAAGACCAGGAAGTGCTCTTGGTCACTGACAGAGGGAACTCTGCAAGTATGTGTGGCTCTAAGACCAGGAAGTGCTCTTGGTCACTGACAGAGGGAACTTTGAGAATAAATACCTCAGCTTCCTTACCCTCAGGAGCAGCAACTCCCACCAGGACTGAGGTCAGTTACCCCCAGTTTCAGTGTGCTCATCACCCCATTCCCTCTGTCTCACCTCTCACTTCCCCACCAGTGCTTCCTGAAGTTACTTTCCAAATAAAACATTGACATTCAAATTGGTGCCTCAAGTTTTGTTTCTGGAGTAACTCTTACTAAGATAGCTCTTCTCAGTGTTCTTCTCTCACCAACTTCTAACCAATTTAGTATTTTTGGTTGCAAACAAGGCAAACCAATTCGGGTGTTCTTGGTAGGTAGAGGCTATGCACACCAAGGTTCTACAAATGAAGAAAAGCCTAGATAACTAGGCTCAGAAAATGATAGAAACAAAGGAAGGTGGGCAGTTGAGAACATAGTCATTATCCTCCCTTAAAAACTCTACTTAGAAAGACCCAGTCACTGGAAACTCACTATAGTACCTTGGGTTCTCTATGGTTACCTTCTCAGCAGATTTGCCTGTCTTTGTATCTCTGTGCATTTTTTCAGTGGGAGCATCTGAGTGCAGGCACAAGGTCAAATGGCCATACTTTGGCAGCTAGGGATCAAGAACAGCACATAGCTCCTTCCCAGGAGAAAATTTGATATAGTGGGTAGCTAAGGACAGAGCAATGTCCTCTATATTCACAGTAGCCATTTGCAGTAGAGACCCTGCTGTCCAGTGCATCTCCTTTTAGTGTGTGCTGTGTAAATACTGGATTCTTACTTGTATCTTCTGAACCTGCATCTCCTCACATGAGCTCCAGGCAACACAAGATTACACACACACACACACACACACACACACACAGAGCAAGGATGGCTTAAGGTAAATGTTATTTTAAGAATTTCAACCAGTGATCGATGTCTTATTCTTTCCTCTCTATGTGAAGTAACCTTGAAGAAAACGAAATGTCAGGAATAATTGCTTCGGGAATCATATGGGTTGTCTACCAAAATGTAACTGGTTAAAGTTGGTAGGATATTTTAGACCTCCCAACATGAACTAGCAGCACTTGAGTTTCACATGCCAAACTATTAAAAAAGACATATGTGAGGGATGGGAGCAGAGCTGCAGTGGGAGCTGTTCAGGTCATGGTCAGGTTAGATCAGGGGTGAGGCTGAAGGAAGGGCGAGAAAGAGTGTAAGAGGATCTTTTATAAACAGATTCATATGCCTGAAACCACCCAAAACAATCTGGTGATGAGAACAGTGACTTATGGTACATTTAAAGCATATTATTAAAAGAGAGAGAGAGAGAGAGAGAGAGAGAGAGAGAGAGAGAGAGAGAGAGAGAGAGAGATTAGGGGAAGAAGGGAAGGAGAGAGAGAAAAAGAGAAAGAAGGAAAGAATATAACATAGCCTGAATGTCAAGCACACAGAAATTCTAGATGAGCATATTCTATTTAAAGTATGTTTATATTTTTTTTCACCAAAAGCTCACATGCTCTTCAAGTAGTCAGTATAATTCCTTGCTTCATTAAAAAGCCTAATACTTCTCTTCAATTTTCACATGTCCCCCAAATAGGATGTGTTAGACCAAAATTGTCACAAATTATTAAGTCACCCAGAACATTTAAATTAACTGCTTTTTCTAATTTGAAAGGGCTTATAAAGCCTCTTGGTCTGAATTTACAAAACCAAAATATCAGACTTTATTACACTGAGCTAAGGACTCAGCTAAGTGATATGGACATAAAATCAAGTGAATGTTTTCAAGATACATACAGTTTAGAAAAACATGCATAGATGATCACAACACAGTGCAATAGGAGTTGTCACAGGGACATGGCTGGCCAGGGTTATGATTAGAGAATCACATAATCCAGGAAGCACAAGTGAGTGCAAAGCAAACCACAAGCAAGCAAATGAGTTCTAAGATGTGTAATGGGAGGTTGTAAACCATATGCCTGAAGAAATAATCAGAGACAAGATCAGGGAGGGTCTCATGTGCCAAGCGAAGGAATGTGTATAATAGACAGTGGGGAACATTTAAGGACAAGTGTAAGAACCATATGGTAATTTTTGCATTTTATTTTTTATTGATTTCAGAGAGGAAAGGAGAGGGAGAGGGAGAAACATCAATGATGAGAGAGAATCATTGATTGGCTGCCTCCTGCACGTCCCCCACTGGGAATCGAGCCTGCAACCACACCAACCGGTGACCTTCTGGTTCATAGGTCTACACTCAACCACTGAGCCATGCCAGTGGAGCTCAAATTTGCATTTTAGATGGAACTGGGAAATATAATTAAGGGAGCAGATTGAGGGCAGAGAATACAAGCTATAGCAATAGTTCACATGAGAATAAACGATACCTGAAACAGGAAAGAGAAAGAATGAAGCAGCAGCTATCCATTTGGAAATATTTAGGAGTTAATAAGACTAGTCAGGTTTGGCTTTGATGCAAGGGGTGGTGTGAATGTTCTGGTTAGGGTAATCCTAGCTCTCTTTGCTTGTATGATGTGCCAGCGGTGTTCCAGTGGAACTGAGGTGATCAGCTTTCTGAGAGAAAAAGAAACATTCATCTTCGAGCCTGTAGGCCTGTGGTGTTTGGTATGCCTGTGTATTTGCAGGCAGTTGGGAAACTAAGGGAGATTAGGGACTAGAGATAAGGGCTGGGAGTCACCATTGTGTTTGGCAGAATAATGTCTCCTCCCCTCAAATCTCTAGAACCTGTAAATATACCACTTCATACGGCAAAAGGCACTTGGCAGATGTGATGAATTTGTGGATCTTAAACATGGGGAGATGATCAAGATGGTAAAATGCAATCACTAACATCCTTACGGCAACAATGGAATCGGGAGGGTCTGAGAGGAGATGTGAAGAAGGAAGCAGAGGTCATAGGAGGAGAGATTTGAAGATGCTGCTCTGCTGGCCCTGAACGTGGAGAAGGGGCCCCCAGCAGGCGCGGTCCAGTGGAGGCAAGGGAACAAGGGCTTTCCTGGAGCCTCCAGCAGGAACACAGAGCTGCCAGCACTTGGATTTCAGGCCTTCTGACCTCCAGGACTGTGACGTAATACATTTGTCTTGCTTGAAGCCACTGAGTTTGTGGTGATTTCTTACATCAGCAACAGGAAACAAATACAAACACCATGTAAGTGTGGCTAGAGGGAGAGGGTAAACACTGAGAAACAGTGGTCAAATAGAGCATTGGAGAAATCAGCTCTTAGAAGAAAGGCAGAGGCAGAAAAGTGAATATGTGGTTATAGCTTCACAAATTAAAATACACACACCTATTTCAAATTTAGGTGTAATATGGGAGGAAATGATAGTTATTTTTCATAGTATATTTAGTAATACTTTTTAGTTACTACCTATATTCTTTTGATGCAGAAAAATATTGTTGTTTTTTCATATGGGGAAGTTAACTTGATCACACACTTTTTAAAAAAAAATTAAATGAACACAAAACCAATTAACTACCCACAAAACAAATTTAGCAATTATGTCTGGGTGCAGCTTGCTGGACACAGTTTCTAGGCATCGTAGCCTACTGTGATGTACTTCCTCTATTGGAAAAGTACAAGACTAGGCTATTCGGAAGAAAAATGAATGGCTTCTCTCTAGAGCACGCTGTCCCTGCCCAGGAGTCTATATTTAGACGAGTTCTCTCTGTTCAGTAAAGGTCAGAAATCTGTGGCTGTGGCTGCAACATTAGGAATCACTGGCCCTGACAAGTGAGTGTGTGAAAGAATGTCATGTAAAAGGAAACGCCAGGCACCAAGCTTTTCTCAACACTTTTTCCTCCTATTCCTCCCATTGAATCCAAATATGTTACCGTCCTCTGCCAGCCTAGGAATCAAACAAGCAGTGTGGGCATCTGGAGAGCAAAATCTCGGGAGGCCAAGAAAAACATGAGCTAACCTTGTAGGTTTCCCAGTCATTTGCAAAATTGCCTTTCAAAGTAAGGAACAGCCAGGAAGGTGAAAGGCTGCTGGTGGTTTCAGCAACAGCCTCAAAGTGAACACATGTGATCTTTTTTCTTAAGATGGACCTTTACTCATTGATGACTTTTTTTTTCTGGCACAAAGAAGAAATGTAATTAAACTTACTTTGTCTAATAGGATCAAGCCATTGATACGTAATACCACAGGCTAGTTATAGGGCCAGGGAGTGATTGGATGAAAGCTATTAGGTAGAGAGTGGTAGGCAAGGCCCTCCAAGTCTAGTCCCTGCTGGCTTCTCAGCCTTCTCTCCTGCTATTTCTTCATTCTAGCAGTACCATGTGACTTTTGCTCCACATCTCAAAACTTTACACCTTTTCTGTCCTGATTCAAGAGTCCCTGCCTCTGTGAGGTACAGTGGGGTACACTTACGATGACTGATCACTACTGTCATAAATCTAGCTTTGTCCTGTCCAGTATGGTATCCACCAGCCATATGTTAGTATGGAGCACTTGTTGAGGCGGAGTATATAAGTATAAAATACATGCCAGAACTGAAAGAGTTAATAGAGAAAAGGAGTGTAAAATATTTTATTAATCCTCTTATATATTGATTACATATAGAAATAAAATTATTTTGCATCTATAAGGTTAAATAAAATATATAATTAAAATAACTGTCACTTGTTCATTCTTACTTTCTTAAGGTGACTAATAGAAAATTTAAAATTACATATGTGGCTCACATTTGGGGCTTATCTTATATTTCTATTGAATAGAAGTGCTCTAGAACTTGTCCATCTTGATCACTGAACTTAACAAATTCTATGCCAATATTTAAAATTTTTCCTTTTCTTTTAAATTTATTTTTATTTATAATTAAAACTAGAGGCCCGTTGCAGGAAGATTCCTGCAAGAAGAGTGCTTCCTGAGACCGCAGGAAGCAGAGATGCAAGAATAGGGCTTCCTGAGGCTTCACTCCCTTCTCCGCTGCGAGCGAAGCCCACTGAGGCGGGCTTCGCTCCCTTCTCCACCGCCTCGCTCCTTCCCTTCACCGCTTAGCCCTCGGCTCCCTCCCTTTTCTGCCAAGTGGGCTCTCTCCATTCTCTACCACTTTGCTCCCTCCCCAGGTCACAGATCCAAAGCTCTTATCCCCCAGGCAGCATCACGCACTGCCGGCCCCACCTGCAGTATTCAAATTAGCCGCCATCTTTGTTGGTGGTTAATTTGCATATCACTCTGATTAGCCAATGGGAGGTGTAGTGAAGGTACAGTCAATTAGCATGTTTGTCTATTATTAGATAGGATACAGTTTTATATTAGTTTCAGATGTACAACATAGTGATTCAACATTTATATAGCTTACAAAGTAATCACCACACTAAGTCTAGTATCCATCTGTCATATCTCAATAAAGATATTTAAATGTTTCAAAAAAGTAAAAGAAAATGTGGATACCAGACTTAAATCTACAAATTAGCTATTTTCTTGGGCAGTAACTAATGTCATTTATAATGTTTTCTACAATTTGCCTAATACAGTCTATAAGGAGATTATAAAATTGTAACATTCATAAAATAATAATTTTATAATATGTTATAACATTAAAGCATTCATAAAATAATGATAATTCTAAGGAGCACAATATGCATCTACTGTCTTTTATAATAGGAAGTCCTTTTTAAGTCACTTTGGTTATAACCCACAAACTAGAAAATACTAAAAAGAGAGTAATCAGGATAGTGTACAGGATTAACTAACCATGTTGTATGATAGAGTGAAGAATATTAAAAAAAAATTCTGGAGCAGAAGGTAGCTTCTTACAAATATTTAAACCACTGACAAGTAGAAGATTAATGAGACTTATCCTGTGACTTTCCTAAGGCCAGGAATAGAACAAGGGCTGAATATTATAGGGAGAGCACCATCAGATAACCATAAGGAAGAATTTCCTGATGACTAGAGATGGCAACAGAGTCATAGACTGCCGAATGTAGAAGTGAACTTGTTCCATCATTGGAAACATAAAGACCAGATAAATATCTGTAGGAATTTGTCAGATCAGAGTCAGGTTCAAAATGTTCGGCAACCAAAAGGCATAATTCTACTAATCAGAAAAGACAACAGCAATTTCACAAAAATAGATAGATTACACATCTAGACAGACTTTTTCTGAATTAGACGTGATCAGATAATAGATATTGTAGTTTCATTAATTATTGTCAAGCATGCATAAAGCAAAGAAATATTCTACAGGAAAGTAATTTGGGGCTACCCTAAAGCTCTGTTCTTAGTCTTCTTTACATTCACGATGTACTCTAGTTCCTTAGTGATTTCCTCTTATCCTCTGACTTTAAGTACCATCTTTCTAGACACTGGTGATTTTGAATTAAGTATCTCCAAATGTTCATTTTCTCCTTCAATGGCTCCAAAATCCAATAAAAGTTGAAAGCCAAAGTCCTTATAATGGTCCTTCGGGGTACCTGCTCCCTTACTTCTCTCACCTCATCCACTACCTCCCTACCCCTTCTCCGTCTCACTTCAGACACTTTGGCCCATTTTCTTTCTCTGACATGCTAAGCACACTCTCAGTTTGGGACTTTAGCAAAGACAAGTCCCTCAACCTGAAATGATTTTTTTTTTACAGACCCTGTGATGGGAGGTACTATAAACAGTACAAGGAATGGACAGAGAGTGTGTGTGGCTACAGAGAAGAGGTCCATTGAGAGAATAAACCAAACAGATCACCAAGGTTTGGACTATGTGGGGTTTTCAGCCATGGTCCAGTGCGTCACTCTATACCAAGGGAAACAGGTGAATATAGAGAGATTTACACCAGACAATGGCAACAGCTGAACATTTTGATTGTCTTGGGTGCTATATCTCGGAGGAGCATAGGACAGGAATTCTTGTTCCAACCAGACTCTGGGTCTCACTTTGAGGGAAAGTACCCAATAGCCATGAGAAGAAAGAAAGTACACAGGTGACACACTAACCTAGCTATGTGACTCTGAGCAAGTCATGTCCCCCTTCAGAACCCCATCTCCTCCTCTAGCCACCAAGAATTTG
The DNA here is from genome assembly GCF_000147115.1 of Myotis lucifugus. Taxonomy (NCBI): domain Eukaryota; kingdom Metazoa; phylum Chordata; class Mammalia; order Chiroptera; family Vespertilionidae; genus Myotis; species Myotis lucifugus. Next base: position 1,893,703 of record NW_005871211.1, on the reverse strand, counting down.
GGCCCAACACTTTGTAAGAATTTGTTGAATCTTTGGAGATAAATAGACTCACTTTCCATCCATGGGCTTCGTCTAGAGGGGAGCTATTATTTTTCCCCTATAAAAGATCTCTTGAAATACAAGAGCATCATTTAAAAGTGAGATCTTTCTGTAGATGGATATGTTCCAGTATTAGATGAGAAGGGGAATAAAACCACATCCATTTAAAATCTGACAGAGGACCAGGGAGAATAAAACCCTCTTGTTCTAATGACAGGACTAAATTGGGTTCTGTTTCAAGTTGCCATCTAATGACAGGACTAAATTGGGTTCTGTTTCAAGTTGCCATTGAGTTTCTGAGTTCTTTAGAAGGAAGATAAAACAACCTCAAAAAAGAATGACATGTATAACGGATTAATTTCCAGAGCATTCACAGGTGCCATTTATGTTGCAAGTGTTCCTTCCTAGATGAACCTGGTTTTGAGCCTGAGTTTGAGATACAACTGTTAAATTGGCTTTGCGGAGAAGAAATCTAAGAGGATGAGGTCAGAGGAATGGTATTGAAAATATACACATGGTGCAACTTCTTCACTAAGTTAGGCAACCTGCTCTCTGGAAAAGGACTATTAAGCCAAGACATTCTTCAAGACTGAGGCTGACCAGAGATGCCTTTTAGTCCACAGAGTTCTTTCAGAGTTTGAGAAGGCTTCTTAGGAGCTAGGCACACATACACATAACCTTATTCCATGTCTCTTCTCCCCAATTTTCTCCGGGGAATATTTCTGAATTTTAGAGACATGGAAAAAAATGACATATTCTCCTTTTCTCTCTCCTCATGTGGGGATTTCACAATTGAACTACAGGGGCCCTGTAGAATTCTTTCTCTCTCAGTGATCAACAAGAGGCAAATGTGAGTGCTTTAACCTCAACAAGTGGTCTTAGATGAATCTACCAGAAAAAAAAATTAAGGTTATTGAAACCCTTTGCTTTAGGCCCTAAAAAAAGGGGAGCAGAAGAGTGAAGATTGGGTTTGCCTCATTGGATAGAGCGAGAGGGAGAGGGAGAGAGAGAGAGAGAGAGAGAGAGAGAGAGAGAGAGAGAGGGAGAGATTTTTTCCCAGAGGCGAGGGAAGGAGGAGGAGCGCCTCTGGGGAGGAGGGAGGAAAGGGAGGCGCCGCCTCTTTCCCCTTCCTCCCTCCTCCCCAGGGGCGAGGGAAGCAGGAGGAGGGATGAAAGGAGACTGATTTTTTTTCTAACTATTCTCGTGGCTAAATCCATCAGTCCTTTACATTTTTTTCTCAAAGCTCACTTTTTCAATGAGTATTATACCAAGTTATTTAAAAATGTATCTTCTAACATACATGAATGTATTTTTATTATATTATTTTATTACTAGAGGCCTGTTGCACGAAAAGATTCGTGCAATAGGCCTTCCCTTCCCCTGGCTGCCTGCAACGGTTTTCCTTCGGCACCGGAGACCCAGGCCTTTGCTCTGGCCAGAGCCACCTTCAAAGCCTGCGCTGCTCTGACCAGAGTTACCTTCAAAGCCTTCGCTGCTCCAGCCGGAGCCGTTTTGATTGCTACTCCAGCCAGAGCCACTTTGATCGCTGCTCCGGCAGGAGCCACCTTCAAAGCCTTGCTGCTGCAACCAGAGCAGCCTTCAGTCTTCACTCAGTGCTTGGTGCCTACATATGCAAATTAACTGCCATCTTTGTTGGTGGTTAATTTGCATATCTCGCTGATTAGCCATTGGGAAGCATAGCGAATTTACGGTCAATTACCCTGTTTGTCTATTATTAGATAGGATTGTCTATCTCCCACAAGAATGTAAGTACTATGGGTGTACATATATTTTTCTCTATTGTTCATTGCTATACTTTAGACAAATTTAATGTCTAATGTTCAGCAAATATGGGAAGAGTACATTGTATTGCTCCATTAATGTTGAGCTTGTCTTTGTTACTTGTTTTGATCAATGGAATGTAAGCAGGAATGACAGTGTGCCACTTTTAAAGACTTTCCCCCATGTAAAGAACATGTCCAGGGTAAATCATGCTCTTTGGGGCATATTTCTACAATGATAGGCAATCCTACATACACCTAAATACAAAGTAAACCTAGCCAAGTTTAGCCTAGCAGAGCTACAGTCCATCTACAGATCTATGTGCAAGACATACATGTTCTTGTAATTCACTAGGGTTAGGGGTTGTATATTATGTAAAACAGCCCTAGCAAAGAGTTGACTGATGCATATCTCAATACCTAAAACTATACTTGGTTATCACCGATAAGGATGTAATCTCCAACATTTATAGGGAACTCATACATCTTAACAAAAGGAAGATAAACAATCCAATCAAAAAATGAGCAAAGGACCTAAATAGACACTTTTCAAAAGAGGACATTCAGAAAGACAAGAGACATATGAAAACATGCTCAAAGTCACTAATCATCCAAGATATGCAAATCAAAACAACAATGAGGTACCATCTCACACCTGTCAGAATGTCCATCATCAACAAATCAACAAATGACAAGTGCTGGCGAGGATGTGGAGAAAAAGGAACACTGGTGCACTGCTGGTGGGAATGCAGACTGGTGCAGCCACTATGGAAGACAGTATGGAGTTTCCTCAAAAAGTTAAAAATGGAACTCCCATTTGACCCAGTGATCCCACTTCTAGGAATATATCCCAAGAAACCAGAAACACCAATCAGAAAGGATATATGCATCCCTATGTTCATAGCAGCACAATTCACCATAGCTAAGATCTGGAAACAGCCTAAGTGCCCATCAGCAGATGAATGGATTAGAAAACTATGGTACATCTACACAATGAAATACTATGCTGCTGTTAAAAAGAAGAAATTCTTCCATTTGCAACAGCATGGATGGAACTGGAGAGCATTATGCTAAGTAAAATAAGCCAGTCAATGAAAGAAAAATACCACATGATCTCACTCATTTATGGATAATAAAGACCATTATAAACTGATGAACAAAAATAGATACAGAGGCAGAGCAGCATCGAACAGACTGTCAAACTACAGCGGGAAGGCCAGGGAGGGTTGTGGGGGCGGGGGGAGGGCGGTAAGAGAAAAAAAATAAAACTGTCCTTGGCAGGTAGGAGGTGCTTGATAAATATCATTGGAATGAATCAATAAGTCAGGATTAAAAGAGTTTCTAATTAATCTTTTAATGCTATTCTAATTGTAAGTGTCTGATACACAAATTATTCTTCAGGATTAGTTTAGGTACTTATATTGATGTTAAACCTCTTTCAACTCATTCAACTATCATTGAGTATATAATTATTCCGCATACTAATAAAATAAGAATACACTTGTGTTTTTATAATAACTATTAATTCAAATGCTATCCATATAATAGAAACCAAGTATTTGGTTGTTTTTAATTTTTTAATCACTAACATTAAGTGCTTCACACATAAAAACTATTTATCCTTCAAGGAAGTAAAATTGATGAGAATTTTGGTGGTCCAGTCATTTCAATGACCCTCACAGGCAGGATGAACCTGCTATTCAATATTTGACTCTGATTCAATATTATGTACTTCACTTTTAGTACTTGCACATGGGGGACCTCTAGTTTAAAGAAAATAATGGATTTGGGGAGGATGCTATTTCCATGATTGGGTAATGAACCAGGTCATCATTTGCATCCCTATTTAAATACAGTCACATTAAAAATTTTGGAAATGCTTCTTTTGTTTTGCTTTCCACTCCATTCCTGATTTTTGTTTGACTTCTTTACTTTCTTGTTATTTTTCTCCTTCCTACTTGCTCCTTTTAAAAGGCCTCATTAACACTCATGAATGACAGTGGTCCAAAGCTCCAAAGCAAACAAGCAGCAGAAGAAAGGGGATGAACAAATGAAAGTTTAATGTTCTTGCCAGAAGTCAATGGATTTCAACAGCAGCTAGGGCACCTGCCAGCTTTTGTAGAAACAGCTACAAAGCCACCACCCTTTTAGTCTCTGTACAAGTATAACGAGAATGGCAAGTACTGTCCAAACATTTAAAAGCCGACTTTCCTGAGAACTGGTTAAAAGAATGCACTTGTATTCTCTGTAAAGACCAATTCTTTCCCTCCACATTGAGTACCGTGCCTCCTTCCCAAAGGTGGCCACCCTCAAACCTTGATACAGGAAGGGATATTTTCCTTCTCAGTTTTAGTAAAAAGCTGTAATATGACAGTCATTCACAAAGGCATTGGCATTCTAGATGGTATCAAATTGCCCCTGTGTGTGTGGTATTGCATTTGATCTGGCTAATCTCACTAAAAGGTTTTGATTTTTAATCTCTTATTCATGAGGATGATACCTAATTCCTTTATTGCTTTCCTTGCTTATCTTAAGAAACAGCTTTAATATGAATGGAGTGTTTATGCCCAAATGACACAGAACACCAACATTTATTACTCTAGCACTTTGTTTCTTGATATGTTGGTTAACAGTCAAATCCATATATCTAGGATTTAACCACTGTGGGTGGTGTTAATATGTTATTACTGTACATCAACTTGGCTATGAGTCCATCAGAATTGCTACTGAGTCATTCATTATAAAAATTCTTTTATATATATTTACCATATCTCATTATAGGAAAATAATGGGAGTCTTATTTTTTGAGCCCAGCAGGTAGAATTCAACACTAAACAATGAAAATTTGTTGGCTTGTCTTATACTGATTGTAACACAAATTGAGGGTTTTTATGTTTGTGTTTGTTGTTGTTCAATTCAGCAATGACCTCAACAGAAAAAGTACACCTTTAATGACAAAATGACATGAAATGAAACTAGCATAACTTATTACTCAAAGTATAACTTAATAATAACCTATTCCTGAGTACAATTAAGCATGGACTATTTATCCATCGACAGCCTAGAAGATGAGCTCTTATCTAAATCATGCTGTGAGCTAAGTTATTTATTGTAATTTTTTAAGTTTTATAAAGTTTCTGCTTTTTATATATTTTCATTGATTAAATCTTTTATTTCAAAAAATAATCCTATGTGTAAGAAATCACCATGGTGCCATCATGAACTGAAGAAAAATTTAAGACACTTGGATATTTTAAAAAGTCTTTTCATGATCCTAACTTTTAAAATCAGTTATTAAATTATTGGATAGCCTAATGGAGCAGACATAAACAGTTCAATCTTGTATATTATAAGGATACTGCTATAAATTTATTTTTTCATATAGTAATTTATTCATTTTTGTTCAATAATATTTTAAAGTTTTATTTAGACATTTAACATTAGCAATATTTCCATGTATTTAAATTTAATTTAGCAGCTAGGATGTGCCAATACCAAAGAAAAAGCAATCACCGTCATTTTCTGAAGGACTGCAAGATGAGAAAATGAATTTTTGAAAACATGGTCAGCCCTTAGTTCATTTATCTAATTTCTTACTTGTAATTTGCGGGGCATATACATTTTAATGATTCTCAGTGCTAGTCACATATATTCCCTGCTTTATGTTATAAGCCTATATGATCTAAGTGAACTGAAAAAGATGAAGATAGACAATGAAGAGGAGTAATAATAATAATAATGGAAAAACCCAACATTTTAGAAGAGAAGGAGGGAGATGGGAAAAACCAGAAGTCTATATATTAGAAACGTGCATTCATAAAATTCATAGTTCTATTAAAATACATAACTGATGGCCATATGCAGATTATTTTCATTTTGGAGAATAATTTAAGTCAATGCTAGATTCTTCTTGCGATTTCACTGCAAATACTCATAATATAAATTTTTAGAATTATTTTTCTACTTCCTGAAATCTGTAGTCACCACCAATTGCAAATGTTCAGCTACTTGTTTGTATAGTTAAACTCCCTGGATTTGACTGGACTGCAAACTGCAGTATTTAATCTTTCTTTGTCTTTTATGTTGACTGAAGATAGGATTGCTTTGGCTGAGTGGCAGAGCAGGGACAGCTACTTGACTTAAAAATGGCCTGTGACACAACCTGGTCTTAAGTCTCTTTTAGTGGTGCTTGAAGAACACTTGAAACAACTTAAGAATAGAAGCATATCATTAGCCATAACAAAGAGAGAATGTTATGTCACGGCAGGTCAACCTTAACATTGTATAAAAAGAAAAAATAGTATATAAAGCAGAAACCAGTCCCTGGGTGTCTCAGATAACATGTAGAGATAATTCTATGTTGAAGTAGGATATAGTCTGTGTGGGGGCTATTTTTTTTTTTAATTTAAAAAGAGAAATAAATGTTTAATGCTCTTGTTTATCTTTTTACTCAAGTAAAATATACCACAGAAAAGTACACATAGCCTAAGTATAAGGCTCAATATATTTTTACAAACTAACCACATCCACGTAAGTAGCACAAGATTGAGAGTGGAATCTGTGCAGGTCCTGGGCAGGCCCATTGAGTTTCATTAAAGTCATTGCCTTGCAGAGGTAATCACCATCCTAACTTCTAGCAAAGCAGACAGAGCTCTTCTTAATAAGCAGAGGACTTTTCCATACCCTGTGGGAATTACTTGCTTCTAAACTTGAATGTCAACCACATGAAAAGAACGCCCAATTTCAGGCCCACTTCATTGTGAACTACAAAGCTGAGGCTGGGTCCCTTGACATACATCAAGGATTCATATTTCAGGGTTTTGTTTTTTTTTCATGTATATTATTTATTTCAGAAAAGAAACCTTATGCCTGGCCAGTGTGGCTCAGTGGTTGAGCATTGACCTATGAACCAAGAGATTATGGTTGGATTCCTGGTCAGGGCATACGTCTGGCTTGCGGGCTCTATCAAGGGCGGCCAATCAATGATTCTCTCTCCTCATTGATCTTTCTATCTCCCTCTCCCTCTCCCTTCCTCTCTGAAATCAATAAAAATCAATATTTAAAAAAAGAAATCTTATGAGGCAGCAATTTTTGGTTTCTTACAAATGGGGTTCAGAGACCTTGCAATTCCTTCAACTATATGTATGCTATTGATGGCAGAGCTGGGTCCTGAACTCAGAAACCTGCTAGTTCAGCATTTTCCTACTTGCTGGACCAGGGAAACCTCTTTTCACCAAACACTTGTAAACATCTTGCAGGACCTATTTCCTGCAGACAAGTTTGGAAAGCATTATTCTAATTCCAATCTAATCAACTATCCATTACACCACAGATGTCCTTAATGAGCTATGATTAAACTATATTTAAAACAGTACAGAAATTCAGGCCATCAAAATTAAATTAGTCTCAACATTCATTCTGTTACTTTAGGTGAAGGACACACTTAAAAAGGATTACCTCACAAATGTCCATATTTAAACAACTTCAGCTATTTTTATTCCAAACATGTTAGCTTTTATAATTTGATTCAGAAGTCACCAGTTCTTATATGTCTAATTCACAGAGACTTAAAAAGCCCATCTCTTCGAAATTGCATCTCTGTTTCCTTAACCATTAGAGTCAGATGCTATGGCAGAAAGCCAAGACTAATATGCATCTTCACAAATGTATACAAGATGGGAAGAAGACGATACTGTAATCTGACTGTAATCTTAGAATTATAGAAAACAAGTTCATGGGGAGACATACAAGGGAAACATGAGCACACATGGCTGACTTATATGCATATTTTTCCATAATAATGACAACAAACACTTGTGCAGAGCAAAGGGGCACGTAGCTTCAGACTATGACTTTTCAGAGCAACTGGTACTCACTCTCCTTGCCTTCCCATCTCTAGGGAACGTTTTATCAAATAGGCTAGGGCAGACATTTTCAAAGACATTAACTTGTTTCTAATTCCTTGGAAGTAAAGGACTTTTTGTTTTAAGTGTTGAGAAGTAAAGCTGCTCATCTTTATTTCAAAAGTATATCCAGGGATGGACCTCACCAGGACAAAGGACACTCTGAATATGAAAATTTAATCATCTCAAATGTGGGTAAGAAATCCCTGCTGTTTTGTCTTTCATATTAAGTTCAAACACCAGAAACATTCAGTCTGAAACTTGCTTCAGCATGAACAAGTGAAACCCACACATGTTATATGTGATCATGGACTCACCGTGTGAATGGTGTCAAGGCTTGCGATTGAGTCAAATGGGTTTTACAAAAATCCATTATTTTGTTTCTGCACATGACAGACTAGAAGGTAACAGTGCTTTGGTTCATTTTTGTTTGTTGATTTGTTTTGTTTTTCCTTGGGAGACAGTCATCACTGAGTGCTTTTACTGGGATGGGCACTTCACCTGGATGTCCCATTTAACCCTCTCAGCAATACTTGAGGTAGGCGTTGATGTCACCAGCCTTCTTAAAGATGACAGGACAGGCTTTGAGAGGCTAAACAATTTGTTCAAAACACATAACCGGACATGACCCTGTTCAAGTTCAGAATCCATCATCTTACCACCATGTTACATTGCTCCCAAGACCCTCCTAAAATCACTCATCCTTTCTCTTCCCAGCATCTTCCAGTAAGCTCAGGATGACCCTTCACTTAGGCTCCCCAGTGCCGGGCCAATCTTGTTGCTTCCACAACGTATGTTATTACCACAGCTGCCACCACCACCAGACGCCGTTCCTGCCAGAGCCTCACAGTGGAAAGAATGTTTTCCCTCTGAGTGATTTCAGGTCTATACTTAAGACTGCCCACACTTCCCACATGTACCTCTAAGTAACATGGTTTCTTCAATATCATGATCACAGCTCTCACACAAAAAAACATGACCAGCTTCTCAAGGCAAAAAATCATATTATTATTGAGTGCTTGCCATGTGACATGATTTTGTTTCATCTCAGCAACTCTGTAAGTTATTTTACAGATAAGAAATAGAGGGTTAAGAAATAAGGGAAGAAGTGGAATATAACCTGATTTCATGCTCAACCAAAGCACCTCTCCATGTACTAAAGTCTGGTATTTCCTGCTTGGAATATATATTTCAGCTGCTGCCTCCTTCAGGGGAGGGGCCTGCCCTCCCAGGGCTCTGGTCCCTAGAAATTGACACAGACTTTTTTCTTCAGGAGTGTTAAAATGTTTCAGGAGCCTTTCAAGACTCTCATATATATAGTATATGCAGTGTCTCCAACATCACACGCTGTGACAAGACTACATTTTTCCAAAGTGGTTTCACAATTTTACGTGACCTTGTTGATATAGTTATCAAAACTAAAAAAATGCCTTCACTGTTGAGTCTATGCTTATCAATCAACTTTCTGATTTCCAATTTGACTTCACAAATACCTTAACTAGGAGGGAAGTACCCCCATAGTGAGTGGAAACACTTCAGTTCCTGAAAAGGTCTAGTCTCATTGGGATTTATTTCAGAGTTTTCAAAACATCGATTAATTTCACATTCTTTTTACACATTTAGCCAAATCTGTATATCATGTTTTATTATATATTTAATGGTTTACTTTAGATTCACTCTCACATTTTTAATTTATATAACTTCTATGAAACAAACAAGCAAAAAAAAAAAAACTTTGGGCAACTACCTAAATCATGGTGTTCATGTGCCAGGTATATTTTCAAATTCATATTTAATATTTAAATAAACTTTGAAAAAATATTCATTGATATACCATTCAAATCATCCCGGGAACTACCAGTTGGCTGCAAAGTACATGTTGCCAAACACAGTTAAAACCTAAAACTAGGCATTAGTCTCTGTGTATTGAATGAATGTCCATACATAATTATTGTTAGGTAAATTAGAATTACCAAAAACCTAAAGAAATCTGGATTTCTTAGTGAAATTTAGTTTTTGCTTCTGCAAAGTTTGGATGTAGACCATTGCCATGGTCAAACCCAAAGTGCACAGTCATCCCTGCACATTTTTATCTCTTTTCTCAGTTTCATTGACTTGTTTTCTTATTTTGGTTTGAAAAATGCTTTTCAATATCTGCACTGCAGGGAAGAACTATCCAGTCCCACTTTCCTCCTTATATCTCTTTTTAACACATCACATTTTTTATTTTCTCCAGTAATGGCCAATTAATTTACTATTAAATTAGATTCCGCATGTCAATAATTCTTCACGTCAATCTTTACTTTCAAAAACAATATGGTTATGATTTTATGCATCATTAAATGAAATAGAAGTATTTAGTTTATGGTTTGACAAACTTGACCTAAACCTAAAATAGAGCAAGTTTATGTTACCCCAGCATTTAAAAGATTAAGGCTATGAGAAGTGATATAAATCTGTTATGTTCAAAATATAGATATAGATATAGATATAGATATAGATATAGATATAGATATAGATATAGATATAGATATATAGATATAGATATATAGATATATATAGATATATATATGCATATAAACTTCAGAATTGAAAGCTAGAGTTCATGACATTCTCCTGTGATTTACCATTATGATACAAGTTAATCTAATAATACTAAAAGCCTCTGATTGTCATCATAATTTAATGAATAAATATTCTTAGAGCACTTATTCTGAGAGAGTGCCCTGTGTAAGATGGCATTGACATGCTAGCAGGCAACAATCCAGCTAAATAGATTTTGGAAAGGCAGAACAAAGTATTGTGAAAAAATCGGAAGATCATTTTGCATGTGGAAAGGATTTGAGCCTTTCCTGTTGAGTCATTGGAGGCAGAGTCCACATATCAGATCAAAAACGCATATGATACTGTCAGTACCTGGGCAAAACCATGCTGATGACAGAAACTCTGAAATCAGGATCTGGTATGAAGTAGATGCTGTCGGCAGGGATTACAGGCTATAACACAGGAGATAAAAATCAGATGGCTTTCACAATATTTGACTCCGATTTGAGAATGACAAAAAAAAAATCTCATGATATGATATGTGATTATTACTTCTTAGTTTAATAAGTATATTTTGAAGTCAGTCAGAGACTTCTCCTCACTATCCTCTTCCATTCCAAAATTGAGTAAGTAAGGTTGTGTAATCCAGATATGTTTGATGGCCCCAAAGGAAGGTCCAACGAATTTACCGGAACCTGCCAGGTTTTCTGTCCTCTAGCCCACTGTGAAGTTTAGACTAGCCACAACTGTCAGCCCTATTCTGTGAGAAGTAGCTCATGTTACCCTCTGTAGAGGAAGGGTCTTTTAAGGACCTGGAATACAGGCAGTTTCCCTCAGATATCTCTGTCTTTCAGGCTCAAGGAATCTTTGACTGGGGCCATTCCTCAATTTACATTAATTCCTTAACTTCCAATGGTTAATGTCAATTGTCTTGATATTCCCTTGGGAATCCAAAATATTGTCACTCCACCCAGTTTCCTGTTGCCTCTGTAGGCTGGATTCCTGCACTGAGGCCTGATCCATGTGATGGGAAACCAATGCCTAAGTATATAATTTTACTCTTCCTTTCCATGTGCCACCCAGGGACCTAGATCCTGCCTGTTTAAACCTACTTATTGGCTTTCTTTTCCTGCGTGGACAGACCTCCCAGAATCCTGACCTCATGGATAATGACTGAATTCCTGGATATAACGACACACCCACAAAACTGGTTGACCTACCCAGTTCTGACTTTTCCTGGAATCAAATCTAAAAGTTTTGTATCCCCTCTTAAAATGGCCCCACACCTCGATCCTCTCTCCTCCCAAACAATTTTCTCTGGCTAGATCAAGCTTTCCAAACCCTACCACTCACACCAGTCAATTTAATTTTTTAAAAATTGCATCCCCACGCAAAGGATCTAGTTTATGCCTGGTGCCAAAAAGAAAGAAACAAAAAACATGCTTATAAACACAGTGTCTTTAGACGTGTTTCTAACATGTTGTCATAGCCTAAAAGTCCTAAATGACCATTTATGAGGGAAAATGCTTAAAATTGTATAGTCTATAATTATATCATTAATATTTATATATTATAATGAATATAATTCTACATATGTAAATTATGCAATTAATACATAGAAATATACTTATTTCAAATTACTCAAATTATTTTCATGGGTAAATTTTTTATTTCCTTTTAAAGAATGGAAACAAAGTGTGTTAATCTCATTTGAAGGTTACCCTGAGAGTACAATCAAGGTCACAGCTTAAGGACTCTGCATCACCAGATGGAACTTCCTTTGAAATTCTTCTAGATACTTCTCAGGAACTGGTAGAGCAAATCTCAGTTCAGCACCAGGAACTAGGTGACCTTGTCCATTATTAGACTCTGCTTCAGAGTTTCTCCAGAGGCACCAGCCAAGTAACAAACAAACAAACAAATAAAATAAATTTTCTTTCTGTTCTACTTTTTATAGATGCTTTAAGTGAAAATAGGGATGTTTTTATATCTATTAGTAGAATAGAGAGATATTTCTAAAGCAGCTACCACTTGCTAGTTTCAAATACAAGGCAGTTATGTATATAGTCTAGGTAATAAAATTTACTGTAGATTACTTTTTTATGTATTTGACTAGGGGTCAGCAAACTTTTTCTATAAAAGGAAAGATAGAAAATACTTCAGGCTGTGTGGGTTGTAAGATATTGGTTGCAGCTAATCAACTCTGCTGCTATAGCATGAAAGTGGCCCTGGACAGTATGTAAGGAAATAAGTGGCAGGGTTCCAACTAAACTTATTTGTAAAAAAACAATGGCCAGCCTATAGGACATAGTTTCCTGGTATAGACTGTAAAACATGTGATTATATTGGGTAATACATACTTTATCATATGATGTATACATAATATATATATATACATATATATGAAAACATCATTTAAAATGGCTATGTTGAATAATGTATAAGTAGCTGTGAAGGAATGGGAATTATTCTATTCCAGAAAGCATTGTGACTGCTCACAGTGTTGTGAGCTCTCCTAAGTTCCTGTTGTTTTCTACCTCAGTGGCAGAGTCTATTTAATTCAAAGCAGTTTCTTTTAGGATAAAATGAACAGATAAATAAATGTGCTATTTTATTGAAGATTAGTGAACAACTTTAGTTGTTTCTTTCTTAAACATTTAAAGTAACTATGTAATCTAACTAGCAAATTTAAAAGGTAACAATTAAAGGCATTTTTCCATTTTCAGTTTTTAACGGTCTATTTACCACTTTCATTTGCTTTTCTCTTACTTTAAACAGAGAATAAATTAATTAAGCACAGCTCAATGGACTGAATATTAACAAGGAACACATCTGTGATCGTCACACATTGCAATTTTATTACCAGTACAACTTGCAGTTTCACATTACTTGTTCAATAGTCCTTGGTTTTTATGGTTCATTCACTGGCTTGTCTTCCTTTAGTAGCCCTGAGGTGTCTCTAAGACAACTCAAATGAGACTATGTATGCAAAGCCTCCAGTATTTACTTTGAAAATATTAAAGGGAATTGACCCCTTTATGGGAATGTATAGGCATTTAGCTCATGGATCATGGAAAAATTAGTTTTGCAGAATATCAGACAGATATGATATGTGTATCATTTGTTCATGCACATCCAGAATCCTCCTAGAGTACTCCAACTTCCTCCAATAACTTCAAAACCCATATTAAGAAGATAAAGATAGTTAACAATGTTGGTGTTAGGGGACACTTTTTAAAAATATATATAAACTGGTATTCTTGTTGGCTAGATCTTTCCTAGTGGAAAGGGAAAGCAAACTCATCTTGAGTCTCCCTTTGGTCCCAACTGTTTGTAGAGGGTGTTTGTATCATGTGTCATCTTCTTGGTATCAAAAAATGGTTACATCACCTAGTCTAGATTTCCTTGGGTGAGAAAGCTGAAAATCAGTTGAAGACTATTTCAAAACTATTTTTTCTTCTTTGTAGAGGGGTTTTATAGAATTAAAATGGAGCATAATATCATGGATAATGTCCTTTTTCTTTAAAACCTCATACTTTCAATAAAAGGGCCTAGTTGTCTCATATCTCTCACTAGAGCTCCAAGTATCAAATAGATATAAGAATTCTTGTTTTTGCTAAAAATTGGAAAATTAAGGATCCAAGCATCCCCACCTCTAGTTCTCTGTGTTATCTTCTCTTTGGAAATTAGCAACAGATAGTCACTGATAGTCACCAGCCCCCTCTGTCAGTCAAACTCATGACTTGAGAGCTCTGAGAGCATGCAGCTCCTGTTGGCATTTCTGGTCACCAGGCCAATTGGCATCCAATGGTTGTGTGCTCTGTCTCTAGCAGGGCCCAGTAGCACTTCAGAAGCTGTTTTACTAATGGTGTGCACTTCCCTGTTACAGATGCCATGACCTTGCTCCTCCTGGATACTAGCAATTTTCACCGTTACTTCTGGAGTTTGCCAGAGACTGACTCCACATGATGTCTTTTTGTTTTGTTTTACATCACAGAAACCTCTAGAACCATGGAGTCTACTGCATCATATTGCCTACTGGGCAAGATTGCTTATTGTGGCCACTGAGCCATGTCTTTCTCTGTGCCCCACTTATAACTAGAGACTTCCCACATCCCTGAATAAATGGATTGTAGTAATATTCCTAAACATGGACTTGAAGAAGATGACAACTTTGTGCTTCTGTTTTGGTGGAAGGAGATGCAAAGGTCAATAACTTGTCCTTGACTTTGGACAAGTTATTGAACTTTGCCTCAAACAGTTAGTATCCTTAAAATAACATGAATACAGCAGGTTCCGGACTGTTGTGGAGTGGATTTTATGACCTCTGGTGTGCATATTTCTTACCATAGCATCCAGAATTGGCATTACTTGCTCATCAGTTCCAGTCAATATGATGTCATCAACAGTGTGGCCCAAGGAAGGTTATGTAGAATATCCACATGGACCAAGGCCCTTTGGACTATGTATTGTGACCAAGAGCAAGAGATTTAAAATAGCCCTGGGGCAAGACAACAGATAAATGTCATTATTACTTGTGACCTGCTTCTAATTTTACATTCTAATGAAGAAAAAATAATGCATTCACTGAATTGATAGCCACATCAGAAACTGTAAATATGCCCTGACTGGTTTGGCTCAGTGGATAGAGCATCGGCCTGCAGACTGAAAGGTCCCAGGTTCGATTCCGGTCAAGGGCATGTACCTTGGTTGCGGGCACATCTCCAGTGGGGGGTGTGCAGGAGGCAGCTGATCGATGTTTCTCTCTCATCGATGTTTCTAACTCTCTATCCCTCTCCCTTCCTCTCTGTAAAAAATAATTAAAATATATTTTTAAAAAAGAAACTGTAAATATGCTTTAGTATAGATATTACATCTGACACCAAAGTTTTTATTTGAGCTACTACTTACTTAAGTTCGTTGTAGTAGTTACCATTCTACTGTGGGGATCATAAGGTAGAGGGGTAGGAGGGTAGGAGTTGACGTGGCCACTGTGGAGGGCAAGGATTGTCTTGCAAGACACCTGTTACATTTGAGGGCTTCTGGAAGGTCTTCCAGCCAAAGGGATAGAGTTAGGTTATGACTTTCAAGAAGGGAGAAGAAGAAGAATTGTTCAGGCTCAGTGGCTTCAAGAGAGTCTGCAATTTCAAAGTTTTTAGGAGCATCTCCACCCTAAGTTTCATGGCTCCACATTGTTTTTAATCAGAAATTTACTTTGTCATCAGTTTGATGAGCTGATTATTCATCTCTGAAGTTCTACAATTCTTATCTGAAGTATCTGCTACTTTGAAGTTCTGATACTCTATTAAGCCTGGTCTTTAAATTGGCCATTTCTCCAGCTATAAGGGATGAGGACTTTTAAAGCACTGCTAGTGAAACTCTCTGACATCCACATGTTTTTCAGAATTTGTGTTTGATCTCCGTGAGCCTGTCATTTTCACTTTTAATATCGTGAGCAATAGTCATGTAATATCACATTCATTCTAATTATTACTTATTTATGCTTCTCAAACATCATATTGCACAAGCCAGTGTATCACTCCCACCTGCATACTATTTCAGTTGACCAGGAATTTAAAAAAAAAGTAGTTTTATTTCCATAGCATTTCAGGGAATAACAATTCTCAGTTTTCCACCTACCTTCACTGATGTGGTCCCCATTGTCACAAGGCCAGTTTATAGGAAATTTGACTCTAGAATCCCATCCTTAGAGACTGCTTTTTAGGGCCACTCCTGAACCAGATAAGATTAAATTTTCTAGATGCAGAGCCTCAAACAGGAATTTGAGTGCATATGCTATATCGATGAGTTACTCTTTAGAAAAAAATAAAACATGTAAGAGAATGAGAGAAGTAATGTAAGGAAGAGAAAAGACTGAGCAAGGACATGCCTCACATAAAGTCTAACCTTGACCTGACCCTTGGGGCTCTCTTAAGCAAATTCACACCACCGAGTTGTCCCACCTTGACACAAGAGGATCATGTTTTGTACACTTATTTCAGTAAGCCACTTGCTATGGTGATACTGGAGCAGAACTGCCATAGGGGAAGAGGGGTGAGTAGTGGGGAAGGACAGCATTTCTAGCCGCTGGGGAATATGTGCTCTAACTGATGATGGGGACCCATATGGGACACATGCTATGGTTTAATTAAAAAAAAGATACAAAGTTGGTAGTTGGCATTTACTTTTATTCTGATAGAATTTTTAAATCAATGCATGTAATATTCTTCTACTATTTGAATATTGACAACAGAAGAGATAAAATATAGCACATTTATTCTTTTACTTAGTAAATATTTATGAAGCACCTGCCTTGTGCCAACATTACATGCTGATTCTGTCATGTTACAGAGGGTTTTATTATATGTAGTCACGTAGCAGGAATACTAAATATCTTTGGGCCCAATGTTCTATGCAGCACCAAAATATCTTTCAGAACAAAGTAAGTTTGCAGCTACAGTGATCTACAAAGAAAATATTCTATGAGGTAATATTTATTGTATCTCCATAGTACGAAAAGGGAAACATTCAGTCAACACAATGTATTTTGCAGATTATATACATGACAGAATACAGATGTGCTCACTTAAAATCAATGTCCTAATATGGCTCACAGATTGACTCCAGGACAGAGCAATTCAAACCATGACTTGCTGAAAATTATCCACAGTCACACTTGCAAGGCACTCAACACTTAGAGGTATTATACTGCAATGTAGAAAACCATATGTCAAAAGAAATGTAAATATCCTGAAAGTCATAAGAGAGAATGATTTGCCATTAGTGAAGAGTAGAAAGTTAACTACATCAGCCAATTTTAGACTATGGATTTAAGCTAAGAAAGAAGAGAACTGTCAACTGGAGAAAAAGTTAACAAGGCATTCATTTTTGTGTAAAATAAAAGTGTTTTATCAGTCAGGATCATGCTATGGCAATACATTATTCTAAAAGTCTCAGCGGCTTTAACAACAAAGGGCTAGCTCTCACAAGTGCAAGATGATGCATGTGGATCAATGGGGTAGTTGTGCTCACTCAGACTGATGAAAGATTCATCATCAGATTAAGATGTAGAATAAATAGGGTTTCTATTCTCAGTAATGGAATAGAGCAAGAAAAATCACACCATGGCTAAGTGACATGTCACCTTCAGTATTATCCCTTTTACCCCACCCATTGCTCTATGTCCCTGAAAAATATATTCTGAGATTAGGAAGTAAACCAGAAATATATATTAGTATTCATCCATATGCCCATAGGAAATATCCCTAAGTTTAAAAATTATACATATACAACATCAGATTGTGGTCTCTAATAACTGTTTCCCATTAAATGTAAATAGGAATTTTTTTAGGGGGGGGGGTGAGAATAACTGACAAAGATCTCAGACAGGAAATGCATTTAAAAAGCCTAGAATATCTTGTTTGACCAGAAAGCAAGGAGACTATCAGAGACTACTGAGGTTTGTCTAGACAACAAAGGAAATAATTGAAGTTTCCACTGATAAACTGAGCTTAAATATATTAAAAAGTTCAGTGGATTCTAACACATCAAGTATGCCAAAACTCATGCACTCCTATTTATATTTAAAGAAGATGTAATTTATCACATTTGGAGGATGCTCAAGAACCAACTCTGTCTTCTGCTAACTGATAAATAAAGGGAAAATAAGGATTGTTCATGCTCTTTTCCTGTATAAGTTGTACCTCAGAGTAAACAAATAGTTTTGGGAAAACTTTTTATAAAAATAGTACAACTAACACAAACTAAAGAAATGATTGAATTAAGAAAAAAATCACCATTTTTGTTAAACTCTAATAAAGAGCTAGATAGTGATTATCACTGGCCCTTCATATCACAAAAGAGAGACAATCAAACATCATGTGTCTCCTGATAGAAGTACGTGACCACCTACGGAGGATTCTTGCCACAAAATTGGAATATGAATCTGCTTAGACATCTGTGTCTAACTACTTACTTACAGAAAGCACAGGGAAACATATCAATGACTTCACAAGATACAATCGTCAAAATCTAGGACACAGGAAAACTCTGCAGATCAAACAACCCTATTTATTCCAGCAAACAATTTGCAAGAATAAAATAATGAAAGAAGAAGTCTATAGATTTAAAAGATTTAAGAGACTGGCCACCAGATGCAAAGCATGGACTACTTTTTGGAACCTGTATCAATAAACCAACTGGAGAAAAAGGAAGTAAAATTATTGGCATGACTCAGTGCTTGGGAGGTGCAATGACAACTCAACAAGAGTGAGGAACGCAGGAAGGCAAGGCAGACAAAGAAGGAAACAAATAAGAGGTTATGAATTGGTGAACTGGCCACAGCTTTAAGAGAAAAGACAGGCTGTGACTTAGACATAAGGAACATCAGGGAGAAGACAGGCTGTGACTTAGACATAAGGAACATCAGGGAGATCACATCTCTAGATTTCTGATCAGTCCATCTAGTGGAGAGAGGAAGGAGGATGCATCTTCTTGCTCCTTCTAGTTTCTTGCTTCTCACTAGTGAAAATTTGCCCTAAGGGTGCTAATGTCTCCACACTTTTAGGTTCTCAAACTTAGTCCCTTTGGAATGCCCTAGGGAAGCCAGATCTCATGGATTCTTCTGAGCCCAGAAGTGGATAAAAGGAGAAGAAGGAGAAGGAGAAGGAGAAGGAGAAGGAGAAGGAGAAGGAGAAGGAGAAGGAGAAGGAGAAGGAGAAGGAGAAAGAGGAGGAGGAGAGGGAGAAAGAGAAGGAAGAGAAGGAGAAGGAGAAGGAGAAGGAGAAGGAGAAGGAGAAGGAGAAGAAGAAGAAGAAGAAGAAGAAGAAGAAGAAGAAGAAGAAGAAGAAGAAGAAGAAGAAGAACAACAACAACAACAACAACAACAACAACAACAACAACAACAGCCGCCCATGTGGGTACAGTGGGATCAGACTGGAGTCCCAGCACCAGTGTGGCTCCTGCATCAGCAAGGGCAGTGCAAATCATAGTGAAGACCAGCCTCATCCTCAAGGATGTAGACATAGGCACAAACCCAGGAATCAGATGGTGATAACCTGATGCTAGCCATAGCAGGGGCAAGGGGCGGGGCTAAGAGAAGCTGGGGGCAGGCTTAAATTGGGTCAAATACAGATGGGATGATGTCTGAGGCATTTACCAATTTTAAGATTCTGTAACCATATGGGTCTCTTGGTACGAAATCCCAGAGCACTCAACAATTCATCAATTGGAACAATTCAATAATTACAGAAAAGTCCATTAATTTTCCATTGGCACCATTCCAGTGAATAGCAAGAGTTTATTACGCTTTTTTTTGTGTGTGTAGCAATTTCTGAGTTCCATGAAATCAAGTCGAGAAGTGAAATATGGAATCATGTGCTTAAAAAAAAGATGTGCTACAGAGGCAAATCTGGCCTCTGTCCTGAATTCCATAGACAGCCCCTTATTGCTAACAGCTGTGCTGGTTTGGGCTCACAATGCAGCCCCACATTTTCCTATATGGGAAGGACCATAAGCAGCTAACACATAGAGATGACTGTATCTACTAGATATACATTCATGCAAAGGTGATTGCATTCCTTCAAAAAAAAAAGCTGCTTTTAGATGAATGAGATTTGGGGTAATATTTTTTGTTTTATACGTCTGCTCTGAACAGTCTTTATTGCTGCATATAAATCCCCAATCTTAGGGAATCCCAAAAAGTTAGTCCATTTAAAGATTAAGTGGCAATAACAGAAAGTAAAAGTAAATCCATTATATATGGTTAATGCCCTCCTTGTTCTCTTGGTTGTGTTGGGTAATGTGCACAAATAATTTATGTAACATGCCATGCTTCTTCATGTCAGGGAAGGGGCAGCATGACTACCAAAGAAATGCACATCTTCATGGATGACAAGATGCAGAAGAAATAGCCCTGTGATGGAGTTTGGGGACTTGTACCCTTGAGTTGTGCAGTGCTTTTGAGCAGCCTTTTGAGCAACCTCGGGAAGAAATCCATGAGTTCTGTGGCCAGCATTATATCTATGACAGAGATTACTTCATTTTCAGGTGACGGGATTGGTATCCAGAAAAAAACTGAATGATTTGTCAATAAAAAGGGACAAAGTAGAAAATAGCCCAGATTCTTGTTTTAGCCTTGTCTTATGACTAAACCCTCAGAAAAAAAGAAAATTCAATGATCACATATTATATGATATGCAACAGGGATTAGCATAAATTATGGAGTGATTAAAATGAAAATATGACTTTGGACAAAGGAAATTATTCTATTTTAGGCTACAGTTCATGTTCAGTCCAACTACCACCAGGGATCACGCATTCTCTCTCAGTGCCGAGAAGAAATTTTCTTTTAAGAAGAGGGAATATTCCGTGTTTATTGTCAATTATCTTTTTGCTCTACAGTAATTTTGTATCCCAAAATCTTGAGGATGTACTGCAGATTAGAGTATTTTGTTGATATCTGGATTTAAAGCTAATCGAATTATAAGACTCTGAAAGAGTTAACAAAACATTGGGCAGAAGAAAGAAAGATGTAATGTAATCAGGGCCAATTTGCTGAGTAAAATGACCCATTTTACTTAGAGCACTTACCATCGAAGTGTTTGAAGCCATTAATATAAATAATATTCAAAAAGCAGTAAAAACAGCTATCCATAATTAAAAGCCAACATAGATGGAATGCCCACCTATATCTTGGCATGGAGCTAAGTGCTTCACATACATTATTTTATTCAGTCCTTTGGAGAAACTGTGAGGTCAAAACCATTACCCCTCCTTAATAAATGAGAAAATTAAGCAGCAAGTTGTGGGTGTGTTGGGGTGGGGGGAGTCATTTCAATTTAATTTACCTTTATTGAATATCTACTATAATACAAAGAAACTTTATGTTCACTGTTGTGTGGGACAAAGATAAATGAGACAGCTTCCAGCTTGAGTGATTTGCAGTCTAGGGGATCAGAGAGGCATGCACACAATTACAGGACTGTTACTTTAATTTATTCTCATTCTTACAATCTCCTATTATTATGGAAAACAAATGATCTGAATATAAAAACTAAATGAACCGTAGTTGTGCCTGATGATGGCTAAAGGAATAAGTAAAATGAAGGAACCCATTAAAGACAAGTTTTAGAGAAAATTCCACTGAACCTTCTAATAAAAGTATATTAATAAACCCCCCCTCTTACTATCCCCCACACATGAAAGAAAGAAAATAAATGAAAAAATGGAAAAATTAAGATGCTAATTTCTTTTAAAATCATCTCCCATTCCATTACCCAAGCGAAGTTATTAAACAAATGGAAAGCAGACATACAGAGGGATTTAGAACACATTAGCTTTAGAAAAACCAGTTTAGTCAGCGCACTGCTGTATCACATATCCTCTAAAAGGTGTGGGTTTGAGGAGCCGATGGCTGATTATGATCACGGAGCAACCTTGTTTGAGTGAGTTCACGCGCTAAGTCTCAGAGAGGGCACTGACAAGGAAAATGACTCCAGGCTGAACTCTGCATTGCATTGGAACGCTTAGAGCCACAGGGCCTCCAGCTGAGAGTTGGGTGTATCTGAAGGATATTGCTGAGTTCTTAAATGTCTAGGAAAATCTTGGCATCCTGGGTGCAAGGCATTCACAAGTGCGTGCCAATCGGATAAGAGCCTGTCCAATATGAATCCATCATCAACTGTCCCAACCATCTTCTTCCATTACCTCATTGCTTTTGATATCTACAGTGGGTGACACGACTTTACAACATCTTTAAGTCGTTTTTCTATTTTGGGAAAAAGCAAAGCATGTTAGTAAAGGAATGGAGGACACTGGAATAGGATTGTGATATGACTAGTGAATATGGGATAGTATTCCATTTTTAGGAGAGAAAAAAAGGCAGACTCACTAATTGCTTCGATTAATATATGCTGTCACAGCTAAGTTTTCTATTTAATTAGCTCGACTAATTAAAGTACAGGTGGTTTATTTACATAATATTTCTATATCTGGGGTGATGTTTATTACAGTTAATAGCAGGAATAGCAGTTACCATCTTAGACCAGTGCGTCTTAAACTGTGCTTCCCAGACAAGAGACACCAGTAACAGCCAGGAATTTGTTAGCAATCACTAGGGCCTATCCAGACCTACTATATCAGAAAATCTGGGAGGCGGGTTAATAATCCATTTTAATGAGCCCTACAGCATGTTAAAGTTTGGAAACCACTGTGTTAAGGCTCGAAAAGACCAGTTGTGTAACCGACTTGTGAAAGACAATTAAGTGGTTAGGCTATTTGACTTCCTGGAACTTCAGGCCCCAATTAAAAGCTCTCACTTTCACATTTTGTCAATGTCTATGCTGGTCAAACAAATGATGTTTACTGGTCAAACATAAGTGTAGGCTGAAATTGACCTACTGACCCTTAGTTTGCAACTTTGGTTTTAAAGGTTTAAGTATTTAGCAATATAATTTTGGGGGGAAAAAAGTAATGACTTTAAAACATTTTACCACAATTTACAGGAAAGAACATATTTTGCTTGCAGCTTACCGTCCTGCCACCTACCTTAAAAGTTAATCACATACCTCGAAATTGTTGATACTCAACTAATATATTTAAGTTGAGTGCCTGGTCTGATTATAAAGAAATAGAGGAAATTATAGCATTCAGAGATTAATGACCATAGGTAGGCATGTGGGCAATTGATCCAATCAGGACAAGCTATATCATTTTTAGAGATCAATGGAAAATAAAAAATAAAAAGAAGAAAATATGCGTTCCATTGCCCAATCAAATTTAATTTATAAATATAAGGTCGAGAAAATGTTATTAAAATTTCAAGGTGATAACAGCGGAGTAGTGTCTTTCTGAGCATGAGACCCTGTATGACAGCTCAGGTTTTATACCTATAAAGTCAGCCCTCAGTCCAATGATTTTGTTTTATTTCCTATGGTTACTGTTGGCCTATACTACATGAAAGTGGATAGGTGAAATCTAGGAGAAAGGTTGTCAGAAGGGCAACTAAAACAGAGCAATTTTACAGATGAGATGTATGGTATAGTTGGTTGGACCTTGGAAAAGATTCCCCCCAAATGTGTGACCATTAAACATATATAATCCATCTTAACATTTACTTCCAATAAGACTTTGCTCTTTCTTAGTTGTGTTTATATGTAGAATATCTTAGGCTGAAAATATCATAAGGACAGGAACTTTCTGATTCTTAATCATTTCTGTGACTTGATGGATATTAATCTCAAATGTACTATACTGAGAATGGCATTTGATAACCAAATTTTCAAAACGAAGAAATTAAGGTTTTCAGAACCTTACACAAACTTCTTCAGGTCACATGGTTGCCACAAACATTACTTATAGAGTTAATGCATCTTCCAGATTTCTGAAATTACTTCCAAAATATAGCTTCTGGGAAGAAAAAAAATGTCAATGGACCACCTTACATTTAGGCTGAACAGGTGCTTGCCTACTCAATGAGATTTAGAGAAATACTTTAAGAAGTCTTCTTGTCACCTCAGTGTGAGACAGAGCTTTGCATGTTGCCTGAATTTTTTTTTTTACTGCAGAACCACTAAGCTAGTTAAGACAGTACATTGTCAACAAACATGCTCCTGACTTCATTCTCTGTCAGGTCGAACAGTGCAGGTCAAAACAACATTTCAGAATTGAGCAAACTACTGATTTCATAATACCATCTCATTGCTTTTAGAACAAAATCCAAATATCTCATGATGGCTTCAGTATATTTTTTAAAGCAGACTCCGTCCTACCTTTCCATCCCATTTCACATCATTCACATTTGTGAACCATTCTCTGGACACACTGTCCTGGAACAGGTTGAGCTGTGTTCTTGCCTGACTGACTCATCACCCAACTGGCTTTTATTCAATCTTCAAATATAAGGAGAAAAATATCTCAGGGGCCTTCCCTGACTTTCTTGTCTAATATGCTGCCTCCTTCACCCTCCATCCCACCATATGCACCTCCATTCTCTCCAAGGTTATTTCTTTCTTGGCAATCATCAACTCAGAAATCTTCTCATTTTTATTTGGTTATTTATTTATTTAGGTGTTAGTTCTCTAGAACATAAGCTCCATTAAAGCAGGGACCTACCATCTTATATGTCTCCATATTCTTAATGCCATAGTAGTGTCTGGCCCAGAGTAGACTTTGAATATCTATTGAGTAGTCCTGAGTGAATGCTGAGTATAGTATAGGAAAAGTATATTTGAGTGATTCTTTGGAAGTAAAGTTAGTGAACGGAGACAGAGGGAAAACATGGAAAGAAAAACTGCAGGGAAGGAGGCTGTGTCCATCCTGAGACCATGTGGCTGACAATCCAGATGAGGACCCTTCATAAGAAGGGCCTAGTGTGTCCATGGGGAAGCAGCCAGACACTGGGACCTTAGGAGAGAGGGGACATCAGAAAGAGAAACTGAGCATCAAGTAAAATGCTTGATCTCCCTCACACGTTTTCATAGCTATAACTTTATTGAAACATGTGGGTATTTATGAGAAAGCATTCTCAAAACACTTTCTTATTCGAAGAGTGCTGGTAATTTACTTTCGTAAGAATGTGTGCCATTCAAGCAACACCTTATTTCAAAGACTGGAAAATGAAAAACTCTGTGTGTTGACTGAGGCCAGCAAATCAACAGCAAAGCCAGGTGCTAATTGAAGCTCACAGATTTGGAAAGCATCGGCAGCTATTTTCCAGAAGAAGATACTTTGTCAGGGTTAAATTGCAAAATCAATAGCCATTCTTCATGTACCTCCTTTACGCTCAATTATGACTTTTCTTTTTAAAGTGCTTTTGAGAAGTTTTCCTTGTTTAGTCACAACTTGGAGGAATTTTATTTTTAGTTTTGACCTAAATCAAATAACGTTGAACCATAAGTGATTTTTTAAGTGGGAGGGGGAAGGGAACAATCGCTTTCTCTATTTTAAGAAACCTGAACTCTATTTGCACTCAGAAAAGCAGCACCCTCAATAACCTGAACACGCAAACTTCAAAACTTGGCACCGTGAGAGTCTGATGAAGGCAAAAAGCAACCAAAGCCAAATCTGATGAAAAATTTTCTCCTGCTTTAAAAGTCACCCAGATTTAAATAGCATGTCTTGACATGAGAAAGAGAGCACGATTTCCTTCATTTAAAAAAAAAATGTTATCTCCACTTATAATCGTTCAGTGAATCATAATGCATCCCAGAAGGTTTGGTTTGGGGGGGGGGGGCTGGGGCATAATTATGACTATGTAAATCAGAACACTAGGCTTAAGATGTCTGATGGCATGGCACTCACCAAGAAGCAGTCTCTAATGACCTCCAATATTCTTTCCCATGAGCAGAAGGTGACAATCCAGATACCATTTTTGAAATGTATCTTTATTGTTAAAGTATCATGGAAGTTCCCCTTTATTTCTCCCATTGATTCCCTCTCTTCCCCTGCACTGCCCTCCACATCCCCTCCCACCCAAGCCTTCACTAAGGTATTTTCTGTGTCCGTGGTTATGCATATGCATATAAAATACTTTGGTTAATCTCTTCCCACCTTCTCCCTGCTTCTCTCTGAAATTCATCAGTCTGTTACATGCTTCCATGTCTCTGGGCCTATTTTGTTCATCAGTTTACTTATGTTTATTAGATTCTGCATATAAGTGAGATCATGTGATACTTGTCTTTCTTGCTTAGCATAATACTCTCCAGGTCTCTGATGTTGACTTTGAATCCTAAAGTCTGACTTCAACTATCAAAATTCTTAAAATGATCATTACATTGAATGGTATTTAAAAAAACCCACCCAACTTAATTTGATCTTTATTATCTCAGGGTTGAGACTTGTTCCAGGAATATGTGATTAACTTTTTAACTCCTCTTTGTTTTTTACAGTAATTTATAAGTTACTACCCCACACCCACTACTTCCAGTAGTAAAAGAGGGGAGATAATTTATAGCCACATAACAATGTAGCTGAGAATAAATAGGATACTGCATTTTGTTAAACTGAACTGAATACTTTGAAAAACATCCTATCTAATAAAGAGGGAATATGCTAATTGACCCTCACACTGTCACAAAGATGGCGACACCCACAGCCAATAAGGAGGGAATATGCTAATTGACTGCCCTTCCCTCAAAGATGTCAGTGCCCATAGCCAATAAGGAGGGAATATGCTAATTGACTGCCCCACCCTCAAAGATGATGGCGCCCATAGCCACAAGATGGCCGGCAAGGGAGGGCAGTTAGGGGCAACCAGGCCAGGAGGGGAGAGCAGTTGGGGAGGATTGGGCCTGAAGGGGAGGGCAGTTAGGGGCGACCAGGCCAGCAGAGGAGGGCAGTTGGGGGTGATCGGGCAGTCAGGGAAGCAGTTAGGCATCAATCAGGCTGGCAGAGGAGTGGTTAGGGGGCAATCAGGCAGGCAGGCAGGCGAGCGGTTAGGAGCCAGCAGTGCCAGATTGTGAGAGGGTGCAGGCTAGGCTGAGAGACACCCTCCACCACCACCCCCAGTGCACGAATTTCATGCACTGGGCCTCTAGTATCTTATAATCAATATGAGAGAATACTCTGGTTGATTATGGACTACTGGTGAGTCTCTATTAGCTCATTCTCATTATTATGATAGTAAAATGATTAAGAACTATGACTTTAGTGTTAAATAAAATTACTTTATTTTAAAATTTTTATTTAAAATATTTTATAACTAAATAAAATCAGATTACTAAGATGTTTAATCATACTTTCTTTGATGACTAGTGATTCTCTACCCCTCAGTCCTACATCAATTTATGAATGACGTAGCGGAGACCTGGGCCAATGATAGTGATACTTATTATGGTGACAATTTTGGTGTCAAATGGCTTGGTCCTTCTCTTGCAGTTTCCAATTAGTGGCAAAGTCAGACCTAGTTACTCTCCCAGCTAACTGCTCTGTCTTTTGCTATTTATAAAAGCCAGGGTTTATTCTATTTCTTTTAGAAACCATTGAGGAATTGGTAGTTGTGTACCAACAGACTACTTAATAAGTATTATTCACTTGCTCTTTTAGCATTAAAAACTTGTTACATATTTTACAAGGAAAGAAGTTATAATCAGAGGAAGGAAATTCAACATGAAATAACTTAAACACAAATAAAACACTTAGATTGTTTAAAAATTAATCAATCTAAATCTTCTTTTATAACATATAAAATTATATCTGCTGTAAGATCAAATGGAATTCCAAAAATGTAGTAGAACATTAATACGAGCTTCAAGTTGCATTATTTTCTTTATACATTCTAATCATGTATACCTAAAAAGTTTTTAATAACAGTGATAGACAATTAAAATTGACTTTGAAGATATCATCTCATACTAAAAGTTATTTAAAATCCTTTTACAAATCATATTTACTGAGAGAACAAATCTATAAAATAGCATTGCGAGTGGTGAAGCATATTCATTTGGTAAAATAAAAAACTTAAATTTATTGTCTTATATGCAAACACTACTTTAGCCGTACTAGATATTTGAATTGTGTTCTGAACTTGACATAAATTTCTCTAGAACTAACAGAAACAGATGACAGACATTTCAATTTAATAAGGTGAAGGAGTGCCTCGGTAGGATGCCAACACCAAGGTGGGGATGGGGGTCATGGGTGGAATGAAAGAAGAGTCAGCCTTTCACAGTCTGCCTCCACCAGGCCACAGAGTTGCCAGAGCAGTTAGTTTCTGGAGGAACCTGTCATATATATTGACATTTCTCTCTTTGTAAGAGATTACAAAAAAGTAACAAAGACAGTACTGCCAGCAGCTGCCAAAGTTTTTATTTCTCAAGATATCTTAAACAGACTCTGTAATGATTGGTACTATTTACTGTCAGTCTCTTTAAAACTATATTGAGACGCTGTGACCATGGTAGAATTGGGGGAAACTTGAGGGAAATTTGAATATCCTTTCTACATTTCCTGGTAAGGCATCCAGCCAATGGTCACAAAATACATGTCATGACTACAACTATCCATACTGCAGTCTTCAATTTTTTTAGTAAATAATCTGTGCATTTCCCAAGTCTAAGAGGAAGCTGATATTCCCTATCACTGTAAATTGGATATCGTCCATCTCTGAAAAGAGGGGTAATCAGGGTAAAGATGTCCATGAAGTTCATTAGCCTTATTGAGGTTGTCAATGACCTTGGTAAAGTCATGGCAATAATGGCTGCATCGGAAAAAAACCAAGATGGCGGCATAGGGAAACACCGGAAATTGCTGCCTCCGACAACAACTTCAAAAATACAACTAAAAGACAGAACGGTCATCATCCAGAACCACAGGAAGGCTGGCTGAGTGGAAATTCTACAACTAGAAGTTAAGAGAAGAGCACACAGACTCAGAGGAGCTACGAAAGTAAAGTGCAGAGGTACTGAGGCTCCGGCGCGCGCGGAAAGGGGCGGGCACCTGAGGACGCGGCTGTCTTTTTGAATCCGGAGGGAGTCACAAGCTCCCAACTGCTCTGAACTCCGGTTCCGGGAAATCTCTGGGGTCCCAGGGCTCATACGGGGAGAAACTGGACGGTCTGGCAGCAGGCAGAACTCGGAACTTGAGGGCAGCTTTCCCTCAGAGGTGCTGGCGGCAGTTACCGGGACACTGAGCTGCGCAACCCCTTAGGGCAGGGCTGAGAATCAGCCATAGCTGCTTGCTCCGCCCTGTTGATTCGGAGACCCCGCCCCTTCCAGGCTGCTGCAAAGCCTTTTGCATATGAATGCCCAGGTCCTTTACAACCTGACAACTACATAACAAATTTCAGCTGGGCCAGACAGACCCAGAACTTCCAAGAGAAGGCCCAAGGCCCCACAGCAGCTTGCATTGCTTCTCAGCTGGGCCTCATCTAGGCACCCCCAAACCCCCCAAAAAGGAAGGGGAATCTGCATATCTCTTTGTAGCTCCTGCTGGGTAACCTCAGGAAGAGGCTTAATTAGCACCTCCTTAGATCCAAGAGCCAGTGTACCCAGTGGTCAGAGTGGGACCACCCAGATTACAACTCCTCAGATTCATAAGGAACACACTCAGGGGGCAGACTCAGTGAGCACCAAAGCCCCACTGAAGCAAGTCTTGCCCCAGAAGGGTGTCTTCAGCACAGAAGTTATCCCACTGCAGACACAGCTGATTCTCACTGCCAATTGGCCTGGAGGTCAATTCCTCCCAGTGACACCTAAAACAATCAAGGCATAACTACAACAAGACTGTGCACAAAGCCCACAAGGGGGTGCACCAAGAGTGTCCACCTCAGGTAACTGGGGAGGCTGAGACACTGGGCCCTGTAGGACACCTAGCACACAAAACCACTCTACCCACACAGGGAAGCAGACAAAATGCGAAGACAAAGAAACAGGTCACAAATGACAGAAATGGAGGACAGCAAACGACTGGATATAGAGTTCAAAACCACGGTTCTAAGATTTTTAAGAATTTTATGGAAACCGCCGATAAATGTAGTGAGATCCTCAAGAAATCTAGTGAGACCCTCGATATTGTGATAAAGGACCAACTAGAAATTAAGCATACACTGACTGAAATAAAGAATATTTTACAGACTCCCAACAGCAGACCAGAGGATCGCAAGAATCAAGTCAAAGATTTGAAATACGAAGAAACAAAAAACACCCAACCGGAAAAGAAAAATGAAAAAAGAATCCAAAAATACGAAGATAGTGTAAGGAGCCTCTGGGACAACTTCAAGCGTACCAACATCAGAATTATAGGGGTACCAGAAGAAGAGAGAGGGCAAGATATTGAAAACCTATTTGAAGAAATAATGACAGAAAACTTCCCCCACCTGGTGAAAGAAATAGACTTCCAAGTCCAGGAAGCGCAGAGAACCCCAAACAAAAGGAATCCAAAGAGGACCACACCAAGACACATCATAATTAAAATGCCAAGAGCAAAAGACAAAGAAAGAATCTTAAAAGCAGCAAGAGAAAAAAAGTCAGTTACCTATAAGGGAGTACCCATACGACTGTCAGCTGATTTCTCAACAGAAACCATGCAGGCCAGAAGAGAGTGGCAAGAAATATTCAAAGTGATGAATAGCAAGAACCTACAACCAAGATTACTTTACCCTGCAAAGCTATCATTCAGAATTGAAGGTCAGATAAAGAGCTTCACAGATAAGAAAAAGCTAAAGGAGTTCATCACCACCAAACCAGCATTATATGAAATGCTGAAAGGTATTCTTCAAGAAGAGGAAGAAGAAAAAGGAACTCTTACCATTTGCCACACCATGGATGGAACTAGAGAGCATTATGCTAAGTGAAATAAGCCAGTCAGAGAAGGATAAATACCACATGATCTCACTCATTTGTGGAATATAATGAACATCATAAACTGATGAACAAGGACTGATCCAGAGACTGAGAGGCATTGATTGGACTGTAGGGCCTTGGAGGGAAGGTAGGGGAGGGTGGGGGTAAGGGGGAAAGATCAACCAAAGGACTTACATGCAAGCATATAGGTCTAACCAATGGACACGGACAACGGGGGGGTGAGGGCATGAGCGGGGGGCGGGGGGGGGTAGGGGGTAACGTGGGTATAAGGACACATATGTAATATCTTAATCAATAAAAAAATATATTAAAAAAATAAATAAAAATAATGGCTGCATCATCAACCAATCAGATTAATTTTAAGGTAAACTGGCCATTCACAAATGAGCTCTGGCACAAATCAAGAGAAATTTGGAGGTGTTATAACTTGTTTACCCACCTTTGTGTCTTTTGGTATCTCTGCTATAGATTGGAAATGTAATCCCTATTTTATGGATAGTATTGTATCATTTATCATTATTTTATAGGTTTTAGTTTCAAACATTAATGGGCTTTGGACCATTTATGCTCTTTTAAGTATCCTGCCTGGACAAGAAGGAACATAGGGTATATGATTTAATTTGAGGGTTATCATAGGCCTGAGTAATCAGATCTAATGTTAACAAAAATGATCATTCGGTATTACATGCAATCAGATATTTAAATAAAAGTTTTAAAACATGCCAATCTATATATTTACCCTGAAAGAAAAATAATTTTTGTGTTCATTTTAGGTGATTTTAATATGCCACTCCCTCTACCCAGAATGTTCTTCTTCAGAGAGCCTCGTGGGTTAGTCCCTTGCATTCTTCTGTTTGTTTGTGTTTTCTTCAAGTATCTCCTTATTAGAGAGCCCTTGTTAGTCACCAATATAAGACAGCACCCACACTGTTTTTCCAGCTCTCCCTCCCCTTGTTTCCTGTTTATCTTTGCTCTATAATTCTGACATAGGACAAAGTATTTATTCATGTCCTTATTGGTTTACTGCCCATCTCCTAACCCCACACCAGAAAGTAACTATCCTGATGTCATGGACTTTATTTTATTCACTGTCTTATTTCAAACCCTAGAGCAGTGTCAGGCACAAAGATACTCAAAAAGCCTTTACTGAATAAATAATTAGAAATGAATATATCATGTATATAATATTTAAAGAAGCAAAATTATAGGACACCTATTTGGAAGGCATAGCTGTCTATTTCTGGTCCACATTGCATAGTTCCATGATATTGGCCAAACTACTTAACTTTGTTCAGCTTCATTGTTTTCTTATATGTGAATTATGAATAATAACAACACACCCTTTATATTATTTTTAATATTTAATTGAGGCATTTCATGTACTATGGTTAGGCTATGGTAAGTACATAATTAATGTTAACTACTCTTACTGCTGCTGCTATCACTACTTCTGCTATTACCATTACTACGACCACAATGTAGGTATTACCACTATCACTATTATTACTGAAGAGGAATATAAGACATTTGGGGGGCTAGCAATCTGAATCTGTGCCAGTAACCAGTATTCTGACGCATATTCTTTTTTTAAAAAAATATATTTTATTGATTTTTTACAGAGAGGAAGGGAGAGGAATAGAGAGTTAGAAACATCGATGAGAGAGAAACATCAATCAGCTGCCTCCTGCACACTCCCCCCTGGGGATGTGCCCACAACCAAGGTACATGCCCTTGACCGGAATCAAACCTGGGACCCTTGAGTCCCCAGGCCGATGCTCTATCCACTGAGCCAAACCGGCTAGGGCCTGACGCATATTCTTGCTAGTAGATAATTAGCTCCATTCTTATCTGTAATGCTTGTCCTGCCTTGCAGAACCTGTTTCCCAGAATACTCCCATTTTACTGAGGCCATAACCCATGAACCATACACAACCCCTGGAGGGGGGTTGTCAGTGCTGGTGCCAGCCAGGCCAGGCCCTTTATGTGTAATCTCACTTCCCCCATCCCAACCCAGGGGGGGCTTCAAAGCCTGTGAAAAGTCCGGAAGCCTGATCCATATTTGGGGGACAAAGAATCTAAAAGGGATAAAAGGAAGGTTTCCTCCATATTCATCACCCAGGCTTTGGAGGTTGATTCCCCGGAGTCACTGCACCAGTGCATCTGCAATTCTGCATTAGAGGCTCCTCTTCTGAATCCTCAGAGTGTCAGACCGATTATTCTCCTGCGCTGCCTGGCAGCTTATCTACAACACTACTACCATTACTACTGCTAAGTGTAGAATTCACTTTCTTCCCTATTAGAATATTGAAAAACATTTGCCTTTCTCCAGTTTTCCAGAACCTTTTCAATCTCCACATGATCATAAAAATCTTGATCAAACCATATGTAATTTATTCTAAGCACAAGACTTAGTTTTTTAAAGTTTCCTAGATATTTGCTTACCTGGTGTTTATTTATTTTGGCTTTAAATTATATTCATTCATATCCCTTTCCTTTGGCAGATCACTGATATCAGATAATTCACAAGAACAATGAGAGTTGATTTGCTTTTCTTTTTATCTATCAGTGGTGTATGACTAAACACAGTAAGTTTATCTTCCTTGTTCATCATATTGTTGTAATGGAAAAAATATTGTTTGCATGACTCTGCTAAATGGGAAATATTTATTCCCTTTTCATTATCTTAGAAAAAATATAGTACTTTTATACCATTCTTTTCTAGCCATATTCTATAACTTTTCCTTTAAAATAATACCTAGAATTTTTTCTTGCGATATACAAAACTTTTGTAAGTTTGATAAGTTTTTTATATGTACTGCTCATTTTATTTTCACAAAACCTTAAAATGTAGGTAAAACCATGCCCTCTACTTCTTAGATGAGAAACTGAGGCACTGAGAGGTTGAGTAACTTGACAGTATCATTCAGTGGGTAAATGCAATCGTTGGGATTCAAACTCAGAAAGTCTTGTTCTAAAGCCTAAATTCTTAACTGTTACGTTATTGTATTTCTTCATTGTAGATATCCCTCTTTAAAATTATTAATATACCTATGTTCCAAGATTGGTAACATCTGTGATTGCAGTTACAATTATATCATTTCATACTTGTTAAATACATAACATATATTTGATCATTTCAAAAAAGTCATGTTTATACATGTGTTTATATACATTTATCTCTTCTCTTGAGACATTTCTAAATTTCAAGCGATGGATTTACTTTACTTTAAACATTTTAAAACCTTCTGGCCTTAAAGATGGCAGCTCGCATTGGATCACTCCTTTCTTCCTGCCCCTTTATTGTTACAAACTACAAGGTGGCTTAGTCTCTTCTCCCCAAGTTCCTACCATCTTTTTCTGTCCAAGAACCAATCATTTACTCCCTGGTGATGAGAATTATATAGACTGATGTAATTTCTTTAATCCCCTTTTCTGCCTTCTTTCAAATAGGATTCAAAAATGTCAAGATGTTTCCAATCCTTCTATATTTAGTTGAAAGAGATTTCATACACATAGGCTGTTAGTTGAGGATCTTCCCTTAGAACTTGAACTCACTTTGGCACCAGTTGATTGTCTGCGCCAGGAATGCATCATTCATTTCTTTGAGCTGGCTGCAAACCCAAATGAAGTCGGATATAATTTATGTTTCTCTCTCCTTTTTGTCTGTACATATTACACTCTCTTTTTCCTTAACTTCTACGCATGTAATTCTATATAGGAGTGACTGATAAAGCCAATATCTCTTGAATAAACAGGCCTCAGATGAAATTCCTTTAGATCTTAGATCTAGTATCCAGCTTGTGGCCTTTAACAAAATATAATCTTTCTGGGTATCAGAGTAAATGGATAATTGTCCTCCATAGCAATGATTTTCAACCTTTTTTCATCTCATAGCACACATAAACTAATTACTAAAATTCTGCAGCACACCAAAAAATATATTTTTTACCGATCTGACAAAAAAAGGTATAATTTTTATTTATTCACACCAGATTGACTATTGTTGTGTTGGCTGTTGTCATTTATTTTATTTTATTTGACAATCTAAGGTAAAAGAGGTCAGTGCTCCTGACTAAATATCCAGGTATCACACTGGAACTTAATTTTTGGACTGGAACCTGGATTCTTTGTCCACCAGAGTCGAATAATGAATCCACGGACAGAGAGTAGTATAGCAAAGGTGGAGATTTATTGAAGAACAAGTACAGACTCTCACGTGGGGAGCGGGTAAAGGGTCCCACTGAGTTCCTTTTCCCTATGGCTTATAAAGGCTGCAGATCCTGGTGCCTTGATAGCCCCTCTGATTGGTCACTATTCCCTTAGACTGGTTACTATAGTAACTCCTGGGCTCCAAGGAGGAACCTCACAAGGGACATGTGAAGTTCTCCCCCACTCCTTCCTTATTGTTTTCCTATTCCCTTTGGGCTTTCTTCTTCTCCTTCTGGATGAAGGGCTTCCTTCTCTTTATTTTGTAAATATAGACCTTTTGCTGTTTCCAGCTCTCTCATTCTATGGAAATGTACCTGTTGCAGCTTTTCAGCTTCCCTATTCTATGGAAATATACCTTCTGCTGCTCTGCAGCCCTGTGCTTCCCCCATGGTCCCCTTAATTTCCAAAATTTCTAAAATTTCCTAAACCTGTCCTATTTTACCCCCTAAAATTCTGTTTCAACATGTTTTAAAAATTCTTGCTGCACATCAGTTGAAAATAATTGCCATACAGTGATACAAAAGTTGTGCTAAGCACCATGCAAACGTTATTTCATTTAGTCCTCATAACTATACAAAGAAGATATTACAATCATTTGAAGGTAAACTAATGTAACTACTATGCCATGAAAGGTTGGGGTTCTGCCAAGTTATCTGATTCTGAGTCCAATTCTCTCTGATTTTGAACAAGTTTTCCCAGGTTCGATCTCTCCAATGAAGGACTCATAACCCTACTAGTTAGTGGGCCTGTGTAGTCAGTCATCACGGGGACCAGATGCCCAGAATGAAATCTGGTGACCTAGAGCTATCATTGGGAGCACACGTAAGCCAAAGAGGGTGGGCAGTGTAGAAAAATATGTGGCCTGAATAAGGGAAGTAAGTAATCTCACCAACTTGGAGAGACCATGGGCAAAGAGAAAAAGAAAATAGCAAATATTCCCTAACCAGTGTGGCTCAGTGGTGGAGCAACAACCTATGAACCAGTGAAAGGAATTTTTAGGGGTAAAATGGGCAGGTTTAGGGAGTTTTAGGAATTAGGGGCCCATAGGGGAGAACCACGGGGCTGCAAACCTGGGAGCTGCCAGAAGGCATACATTCGCAGAATAAGGGGACTGGGAGCTGCCAAAAGGTACACATTTACAGAATAAAGGGAGAGGAAGCCACTCATTCAGGGAATAAAGGGGAAGGGCACAGGGAGTAGAAAAACAAAAGGGAGAAAAGGAGGGGAATCCCATGTGGGGTTTGAGCTCTGAAGCTGCTTAGTGACCAATCAGAGGGGATATCAGGACACAAAGAACTGCAGCCTTTATAAACCTAAGGAAGAGGATCTTACTGGGTCTCTCTGTCCCTCTCCATGTGGGAATCTGTGCTGGTTTCCCAATAAATTTCCACCTTTTCCTATACCACCTTTTGTCCATGGCTTCAGTCTTCGAATCCACCTGGGTAAGAACCTGGAAAATCACCTTTGCATCCTGCCCAGAGGAAAACAATGCATTTCAGTTTGATTTTCCACATTTCACCAGGAGGTCACAGTTGGATTCCAGGTCAAGACATATGCCTGGGTTGCAGGCTGGATCCCCGGTGCGTGACGTGCAGTAAGTAGCTGATCAATGATTTTCTCTCATCACTGATGTTTCTCTTTCTCTCTCCTTCTCCTTTCCTCTCTGAAATCAATTAAAATATTAAAAATTAAAAAAATAATAATAAAATAGCAAGTATTTGGGTAGAGTAAAATAAATGCTATGTAATTAAACTGGGAAGGAGAAAGGGAATTTGCATGGATTTCCAACACATGTGGGAAAGGTCAGTAAAACATAATTACTGAGCAGTCATCAAATAGAGGCATGTGATCAAGATAGCAGAATTGAAACATAAAATAGCTGAGGCTGGGTTTTCTCTCCTCATTGAATTCTCTCCCTGGAGAGGACAATTTGTGGTATAAATCAAAATCCACATTATTTTAGGATAACCATTATCAGTTGTTTTTACATAACAAAGAACTAGATTGCCTTGAATTTTCTGCATACACGGTATATTTTTC
Organism: Myotis lucifugus; assembly: GCF_000147115.1. Taxonomy (NCBI): domain Eukaryota; kingdom Metazoa; phylum Chordata; class Mammalia; order Chiroptera; family Vespertilionidae; genus Myotis; species Myotis lucifugus. Next base: position 1,856,887 of record NW_005871211.1, on the reverse strand, counting down.
CTTTCTTTTTGAGGTTTTTCATATTTTTATTTATTGGCAGTACTATTTTCTGCAGACCAAATGACTTTGAGGAGGTCAGGGCAAGGAATTAAAATTAAAAGTGTGCTTTTGGAAATTACATTTATCAAAAAGTGAGATCAACGGAAGGACTTGTATGCATGCATATAAGCATAACCAATGGACATAAGATAGGGGAGGCTGGGAGATTGTGTGGGGGGGGAGGAGACATATGTAATACTCTTTGTAATACTTTAATACTTTAAGCAATAAAAAAAAATTATTGTTTTTAACCCCCCCCCCCAAAAAAAAGTTGTCAATTCAGAAAGTTCAACTTACTGTAATGCTGAAGGGCTCACCACACTTCTCCCTACACCATTTTAGAATCCCAATAAGAAAAATAACAAAGTGAGCAAGAGCAGGGAGGGCTGCTGTTGCCCTTCAGGTGATATTTAAAGGGCACCACATTGGGATCACTGAAGTAAATAAACAAATAATTTGCCAGCAGTATGTTCTCATTGTCTTGTCTTATTATCAATCAAAATATATGTTAAAGGGTCAGAGTTATCAAAAAGCATCAGAACTTCCTGGAAGGAAAGTCCAAAAGGTTCCCTGCTTTATGCTTTTTCATAACTCTGCTCACAAGTAGAATGTCTAAGCCACGTCAAATAAATAAGGGGTAAAGGACCCTGTAAACAGAAACCTCCTACAAAGAAAGTCCAGGAGAATTCTAGTTGAGGGAAGTAAGAAATAAAAAAGCAAAGAGAAAGAATTTTTTAAGAATGAACTCTGAACTTCAAAGAGAATGGATTTAAAGCCTAACTTATTCTAGGATCTGATGAAGAAGAAGGAAAAAAACAGGATATAGTCATAAACACAATACATTTTATTTTTAAAATGTAATTGACAAGTGTCATTAAAAATCATTGATAGCTTCTGAATTCCTTCGAAAATCAAATGTTTGTCATTAAGAAAAATAAGAATTATAGCTGTTTTCTAAGACAATTACGCAACTGCACAGTACAGACTTATGCAATTTCCTATCTTCTGTATTACCATTTCCCATAAATCCACAGGTACTATAATGCACATGCTTTTTCAATGTGACTGTTATATAAATGTTATTTTTCGTGATGTGATGTTTGTTTTTGTTTAGTAGATTTCAGTGATGATAAAGAAAATAATAGTTCGTCTTTCTACAGTTCAGTGTCTGCTACTAAACTGCCTCTTGTAACACGCATCCATGGTCATACCCCGCCATCAGGCTATAGCAACGCACCCCAGAAGTGTCCATTGTTTACTACTGTCTCCAGCTGTAACAGACCGTATTGAGTACCGGGACAGAGACCATATGACTCACAAAGCCGAATATATTTACTATCTGGCCCTTTAGAGGAAAATTTTTGCTGACCTCATCATATCTAACATATTCAAGAACAAACTGTCTAATTAAATTTTCATGTTTTTCCTCTTAAGAGAAAAACAAAAGTTCATTCCTAGCCCAGAGTAAATTGGTACAAGATTTGGATTCCAGTAAAATGAGAATAAATTCCCCATGTAAGATCCTGGCTATTTATAACAATCCTGGGTGTGTTTTATTGACCATGCCCTGTTCTATTGTAATGATGGGAGTACATGAGGCAACAATGCTTGGTGGTCAAATTCTGTTCGTTCTGAAGAGGTCTATTGTCGATTTGCTAAAAAGTAGGCATTTTCCTCCGAAAAAATGATTCTACCTATTTAAAACCTAGCATCACCAAATTGTGTTTATCCTACTGTTAAAGAATGCACTGAACTTACTGTAAGCATGGTAGATTTAATGGACATCTGGTTCCACCTTCTCCTAAAACCTCACAAACATGCCAACAGTTTTTTTTATCCAAGAATAAGTCATACATTACAAAAATAACCAGAATGGAAAAGAATAAAACAGCAAGAAAACAAGGGAAGTTTGAAAATGCATGGACAAATGCTAACTGAATTAGTAGAGCACAGAAAGTGGACACCTAAGCCAGAAGTATAAATCCCTCAGCGGACCAGGCTCCAGAAAGCCTGAGAAACTGAAGGCGCCCCACAGGTGGAAGATCTTAGAAAGTAGTTACCAGCTAGAATTTTGTTTCCATTTTCTTACTATTTCAAGAACATAGTCATTACTATTTGTTTTGAAATATATGGCTTATGTAAGTCTGAGCCTCACTTATTACATCAACAAATATTTGTATGAATTGTGGAAGATCTATCTACCCATATTTCTGATGACACTTATTTCTAGATCTACCCCTTTGTAACTTTTGTACACTATGAAAATAAGTATTTCCAACACTAAACCAGATAAACCACACCCACTTGAAATTCCAGGACTATCCAGTGTGATCACTCAAATGTGTTACACATTTTTTAAAACCCACAACTTTAAATTGCATTTCAAAATACACTAAGGTTGTGGGCTCAATCCCCAGTCATGGCACATACAAGAATCAACCAATGTATGCATAAATAAGTGGAACAACAAATCAATCTCTCTCTCTCTCTCTCTCTCTCTCTCTCTCTCTATTCTTTCTCTCTATCCTTCTCTCTGTCTCTCAAAAATCAATAAAAAAAAAAATACAAACCTCTCATGCCAAGTGGAAAGAAACATCTGGGGGAGAAATGTAAAGGAAAACTCGATGGTCTAAAATTAAAATGTAAAAACAACCCTGCTGGCTCTCTCCCATAGATCCGCTGTGATTGTTCCACAAAAATTAGGGCATGCATCTTACTTTTGTTTTCAGTCATGTTAATGATTCTATACACTTCCCATCACCTGCTTCCTTTTTATGTCCTTGGCTATCCATACCCACTTTTCTGACCTGACTCTTAGATGTAGATGCCAGATCTGTGGCCACAAAATAGACTCCGTGTGGCTGAAGCAATGCTGCCTACATAGGGAGGAAACCCACGATTTTGGTCCCTCTAAACTAATCTCTAGTGGGCAAAGCTATTTGGTTCAGTCTCTGTCATCCACAAGAACAAATGGACAAAACAACAGAGCGAGTAGTTGACAAGCTCCTTTTTACATGCTGCAGCATTTATTTCAAAAAAAAAATTTAAGGAAACCCTACCTCATGCAGGACATTGTTTTCACCAATAAACGTTAAGGGAGTGAGATGTTTTCTCTGAGCTAATAGGAAACTGACCCAGAAGTGACCTCCAGCAAGAAGCTTGATTTGGCACTTCGCAAAGAAACGTTTCTGACCACTCAGCCAGAATCCAGCTTTTCATTGCCAGATTTTAAAAATAAGGAGAGTTACACAGGTGCTGCTGGTGGGCTAATTACAGGTGCCAAGTCAAATGCATCCTCTCTGGCAGCAAGTCGGCTCAGCTCTATGGTGCCTTGACTCAGTTATAAAAACACATCCTTCCATTCGCAGAAATGTTATGTAAAATGTGCACTAAGTCCTGTCGGAAGATTAATTCATCTGAAGTTTACCAGCTAACTTTGCCCCTTCCCAAACTGGGTAACAATAATATTGTCCAGAAATCTACAGATATATCTGCCTTTCATAAAACTGCCATCAAACTAAATAAGGATTTCTCAACCTCAGCACCACTGACATTTATGGACCACAAATTCTTTGCCGTGAAGGGCTCTACTGTGGCTCATAGGATGTTTAGCAGTGTCCCTGGGCCCTATCCAATAGATGCCTGTAGCACTCCCCAGTTATAACAATCAAAAATGACCCAAAGGTGGAGGGGAAAAAAAATCCCTCTGGTTGTAAATTACTTGTCTAAAACTGGTACGCTACAATGAAATGCCTTCAAAATTTCTGGGGCCCAATGCAAAATAAACATGTGGGCCCCTTGTTCAAAAATACTAAGAATTCCAAGATGGCTACAGCAAAGTGTTAAACCAAACAATGGGGCTTTCTAAGCACAAGGTCCTGTACGACTGGACTGGTCATTAGCTCAGGATGTTACCCCTGATACCACAATAGGATGCCTCATTCTTCAACAACACGATGCTAATAACACGCATTCATATTTTTATAACTTATAGTGACCGAGCTCACAGCTGTTAGCACCCCACATGCTTCCCTCATGTGTGTTAGGTAGTTGCTTTCACCACCACCCTAGTTAGGTCCATTTATCCACACTGTGTCCTGTTTATCATCCTCCTAGCTACTCACCTTTTTACTTGCCCTGTCATTTCTTCACTCTTGTGGCCATAGGAACAAGACAAGAGAACTAGTTTTACTTAAGGGCTAGTTTTCTTTCCACCGGAACTTTGCTGCCAAATGTTCAACCACTACCAAACAGGCTGTCTTGAACAACTTCTTTTCCTCACTCCATGATCCCCTACCTCCCACAAAAGGTGACTTGCATCCCTACATCCTATCACAGCCCTGCCCCGGGACTCCAAAATAAGTGATCCAGTCAGTTTGGTGAACACAATTTCACTAATGTTGAGGAGGAAACTGGTCTTGCAAGGCATGTCAGGCCATAAAAACTGTGAACAATGCACTGCCCTTGGGGGGGGGGAGGTTGTTATCGCTGGCCCCAGGACAGATGATCGGATATGGCCTGGGGGCCTTCCTGTAAGCCATGAAAGGGGGCGGAACCATATCTGCAAGACAAAGACCCCAGAAGGTTATAAAAAGTGAAGCCCTCTGCGTGTTACTTCACTCTGATTTGGGAATTATTCCCTGAGTCCACTAGTGTTAATAAACGGGGTCCCTCCCTTTCTCTAGGAAGTGTGCTTGGTATTTCTTTGGTCTTCTGCAACAATGTGACCATTTTGTTTTAACTAAAAACTGCTATTTACTGAGTTATTTCCAAGGTGGAAGACTTTAGTGCTTTCAGTAGCATCACAGCAGCATTTTGCAAATGCAGAAAGCAAGGCTTGTTGCCAATGAAGAAACCGACATTTAAAAAACAAAGCCTGCTCAAGATCACAAGTAAAATTTAGCATCTGAAATTATGTCTAACTGCAAACCCTTGACCTTAACCATCTTACCTCCCCATGACCTTTCTGCTGATCATGGAGTGAGTTTTATTATTATTCCTCCCCATCACACCCATCAGCTGTGAAGAAGTATTTCAAAACTAAAGGAACACCATTAGAAAACACATCACATGGTATTAGTGAGTGACTACTCAACAGAAAGGAAATATTGGGGCAGGCAAGTTTGACATTGATGCTCTAATATTTTATTATTTTTCATGTTAACATAAAAGCATTCAAACCTGTAAAGAATTTTGTGAGTTTATTTGAGCCAAATTGTCAACAATTGCCAGGAAGCAGAATCTCAAGTATTGGGATAATGCTCTGGAGAATGATATTTTTTCACCTTGTTTTATACATTACAATCAAAGGAGGAGAAGTGGGTTACATGAAATCCATTGGTGATAGATTAGGGAGGCGGGAGAACGCAAAGGTGGGGGAACTCCCTCTGGGATTGGATAAAAAGTAAAATGATAGACACACACTTCTTTTACTTACGTGGGTACAGCATAGTTACAGTCAACAGTTAACATGATAACAATGACAATGTCAGCATTTATGGTCCATCCTGGAACCCAGATATATTTGGTTGTGCCATTAGGAGTTTGGAAAAAGGGAAGTTACAAGTTAACCTGACATTTTAAGGATGTGTTATCCTAGAACAGTGATGACAAACCTATTTTCCCATTTACTTGATTTGAAATATTTTATTCTATATTTTCACTCTCAAATCTGAAACTTTTCTTAATGACTTTTACCTAAAAAGTCTTTATACTGTCAAATGAGACACTTTCCCTTTAAAGGTATATATGTATCAACTTTCAGCTAAAATGTACACCTCTGTTTATATGGGAATGGAGATTTAGAAGTCCATTCTGCTGAAATAAATTTCTGTATCCTAAGCACTTAGGCCTCTAGTCACTTGTAGTTAATGCCGACCACTACATTTGGCCACTGTAAAACAATCCCACGAGAAGAGAGGGGAAATGTAGAATCATGTAATAATGAACATCTTTGTATTCTTTTCCATTTACTGAATCTGCCACAGCCATCTGTAGGTCATAAGCCCTGCCTGGGAAAAGCACTCCATGGTCCAAGAATGTGTGAGAAAGTAAAGCCATTCAACGTCCAATGTCAGAAAAGTCATTTGTTTTGTGCATACAACCATTCCAAACTCTTGAGCAGTTAGGAAAAATCTGAGCGGAAAAAGAAATTCTTTTGTCCATTGAAACGGCTAAAATGTGAGAAGAGTCTATGAGCATTTGAGAGAAAGATGTCAGCTCATAGATCTCTCCGCTGTGACAAAATGCACAGTTGTATGTAGAGATATTAAACTTGAGAGACAACTGATCAACAATATAAAATTTCTTTGATAAATCATTAAATTAAAAAAAATATACTCATGTATCTCACCATTTACAAGGTTAAAAATCATGAGAAGGGACAAAAAACTAAAATGACCACTAGCTACTTACCATCTTTTTAAATCTTCAACTCAAGTTTGAATATAGAGGCAAGAGTCAGTGTCACTTTTGAGGTAGGTGTGTTAAGCTAGTCACTTTTTCTATGAATTTTATCTTCCATTTTTCAGTCTCCCTCTGAATCAACGTCCCTTTCTTCAGCATATTAATTGCACTTTAGTTTACATAGTTTTCCTAATCTAACAGTAAATAAAAATAAGTGATCTCTCTCTCTTCCTCCTTCCCTCTTCCCTCCTTGCACAAATTTCTGGAATCCTTGGATCATCACTTTTTTCAAGCTCCCATTTTCTCCACAACCAATTGAAATATAGTTTGTGCACTCGGGGGGTCCCGCAGCCCGGCCTATGCCCTATTGCAGTGTGGGACCCCTCGGAGGATGTCCACCCCAGTGGGGACCCTCACCCCATGGAGGTTTGGACAGTCTGGGTGAGGGGCTGATGGCTGTTTTCAGGCTGGCCACACCCCCTTTAGTGTGGGGGGTCCCCACTGGGGTGCCTGGCAAGTCTGGGTGAGGGGCTGAGGGCCATTTTCAGGCTGGCCAAGCACCCTGGCGATGTAAGCTCCCAGCCTCTCCTTTTTTTCTTTTTTTCTTTTTTATTCTGGGATTTATTTACCTTCTATAATTGAAATTTTGTTGCCTTTAGTGGAGGCCTGCGGAAAGCTTGGCTTCCTCCATCGCCAGGGGCAACCCACTCCTGCTAGCTCCAGCTCCGTGGCCACGGCTGGCTGAAAGCAGGTATCTGGAGTTTTTTTACCTTCTATAATTGAAACTTTGTTGCTTTCAGTGGAGCTCAGAGCCGGGCCGCAGCAGGCGGGGAAGCTTGGCTTCCTCCATCACTGGAGCAAGCAAGCCTCCCGCTCGCTCCAGCTTGGTGGCTGCCGGCCGCCATCTTGGTTGGGTGAATTTGCATATAGTCGCTCTGATTGGCTGATGGGCATGGCTTAAGGCATAGCGAAAGTATGGTCAATTTGCATGTTTGTCTTTTATTAGTATAGGATTCCTTTACAGTTTTCAACTTGTTTTATTATCTTTAGAGTTCCTGATCAGTGGCCAATCAGAAGGACCTTCTTGGTGGTTCCCTAAAGTTAAAACCTAGCTCTGATACCTACTTTCTGTGTGATCTTAGACAAATTATTTAATTTCTTTGACCCTCAATTTAGAGGTAATAATAGCAAATTACAAGGATGGCTATGAAGATTCAATGAGACAGTGTGAATAAAACAACCATCATAGCCCATGGCATAAAACTGCAATAATCAATGGTTTTGTTAATATTATATTTAATAGATTAGTAATCATTATTACCATTAAAATGCCCTTGCTTCTCACTTTTCGATCAATTAAACTTCCTGGTTTGTTCCCTGTTTCTCTAGTTATTGTCTCCTTTGTTGCTTCCTCTCTTTGCTCACTCTTAAAATATTGGAGTTCACCAAGACTCTGACGTTGAGCATCTTCTTTCTACTCTGTCCACATATGCCCTGGTCCAATATACTTCCTAAATGCCTCAACTACCTCCTAAATGCTCATGCTTCACACATTAATATCCCAGCAACAGGTCTTTCTTCTGAGTCAGGCTCTATATAGTCAAAAGACTAGTGGAATCTCCACCAGAGTCCACTGGCTCCTTAAACTTAACACACCCAGGTCTGATCAAATCTTCTCATGTCCCTAATCAATAGAATACTATGCAAATATCCCTAGTCACTAATACAGAGAATGGCATCATTCCTCTAGTCATACTAAACTGGAATGTGGTCTGGAGGAGTAAGTCATCTAGGATTCTTCTCTCTTCTGCAAGCCCCTAAACCAATACATTATCCAAGCCACCCATCTCCCCTTCTGGCATATCTCACCCCTGCTCCCAGTCCTGCTGCCTTAGTTCAGCTCTTCATCACTTTTATCTCAACAATTGGGAGGTTCCTCACCAGGCTCCCTATTTTGGGCCTAATTCCCATATAATCCTTTTCCCCTATTACTGCCAAGAGTTATTTTTCTAAAACCCAAATCAAATCACATAATTTTCCTTTTTAAAAGGTTTGAATGTCTTCTAATCCCACAGGATAGGATAGTATAGTAAATAAAATCATTTCTAGCTTGGGCCTATTAATCTGTCCCCCTTATTTCCTTCCACCCTCCCAGTTTCATCTCTGAAACTTGATTGATCTTCATAGACTTAGAACTGCTCATACATCCTATATCCCCCAGCTAAGATCGAAGTGGCTAAGAGGCTTCAGACCCTTGGCTATAATACTTACCAGCTATTTGACCTTACACATGTTGCTAAATCTCTGTATCTTATAATATAGCACTTAGTAAGAACTCATCAAATAAATGTTAATTGTGATGATTATCATGATGGTTTGCATAAGCATCTTTTCATAGAAGATAAATCATGTATTCTCTGCAAATAACATACTGCATAGTGACGTACCAGATGTTTGCTGAGTTATGAATGACTGAATGGATAAATGAATCAATACATGGATCAATAAATTCAGGGTAATAAGTAGAAATCAAATATTTGGGTAGGTGTCCAACAAGGCTTTACATACTTCATTATTGAGGGCTAAGAGTTGAGTTCCAGTGTTTATCCAATTTTCCTGCCTCTCTGACGTAAGCTAAGAACATGAAAATAAACAATAGAAAGAAAGTAACCATCATGTTTCTCTCAAATGGGACTATAGTGACAGAATGAGGTTGTAATGAAGACCCACCAAATGTCAGGTTCTTACTTTCAAGATCCAAACTCTGTATTAGTTGAGATTCTCCAGAGAAGATCAAGGTTCTTTAGAGGAAAGGAAAGAGAGAGAGAGAGATTAAAGAATTGGCTTAGATGCCCAGCTGGCATGGCTTAGTGGTTGAGTGTCAAAGAGTGTCAAACTATCAACCAGGAAGTCAGGGTTCTATTCCCAGTCAGGGCACATGCCTGGCTTATAGGCTTGATCCCCAATGTGGGGCAGGAAGCAGGCAGCTAATCAATGATTCTCTCTCATCATTGTTGTTTCTATCTCTCTCTCCCTCTCCCTTCCTCTCTGAAAAAAAAAAAAGAAAAGAAAAGAAATAGAATTGTCTCAGGTGAATATGGAAGCTGGTAACTACAACATCTACATGGTAGGTTGTCAGGCTTGAGACCCAGGGAAGAACCAATATTGCAGTTCAAGCCTGAAGGCTGTCTACTGCAGATGTTCAGAAAGACCCTGATAGGAGGGCTCTATTGCCCCCATTTTACAGATGAGGACATTCAAACTGAGAGCAATCACAAAGCTAATTAGCAACTGAACTGTAATTCCATCTCTTATCTCCATGATGACCACACTGGTCACTACCCATTAAACCACAAAACAATTCCCCAGTGATTTGTAAACTCTCCTTAAGAGAGAAATAAAAACAAACTAGGGGCCCAGTGCACGAATTTGTGCACCTTGAAAGGAACTGTGGGCCATGAGGCTGCGTTGGGCACAGGGGCGGGCCTCGGCCCATCCTCCGCACCCCCATTGGACCCTCCCACCACAGACCCTGGTCCCCTGTCTGCCAGCAGCCCTGCTTCCACCGCTGCCACTCCCACATGCTAATGGTGCCAGCCCCACTTGTACCCGCTGATCATGTGGAGCGATTGGGGCCAGCGCCAGCAGCAGGTGCAAGTGGCAGCTGCTGGCCCGATCGCCTCTCAGGAGCCGGGGGAGGTAGAGAAGCCTGCAGGAGCGATCGGGGCCAGCAGCCACTGCTCTCACTCGCTGATGGTGCTGAGCGATAGGGACTGGCATCGGGCGCCAGCAGCAGGTGCGAGAGGCGGCTCCAGTGCCAGCTGAGGGTGCGAGCAGGGCCAGCACCGGCAGTGGGTGTGAACGCCGGGTGGAACCATGGCACGCGGGAGCAAAGAATTTTCAGTAACTACCAGAGGCTCGCCCCAATGACAGCGACCGGCACCCCACCTTGGTCTGGTGCCTCCGCTCACCTGCTCCACCATCCCTCCGCAGCCGACATCCGCCATGTTTCGTGCTTTTCCACCTGCTGCCGACGCCCACCATGTTCCGTGCCCACCCCCTGGTGGTCAGCGCACGTCATAACGACCTGTTATTTGGTTGTTCCACCATTTGGTCTACTTGCATATTGGCCTTTTATTATATAGGATAGCTTTAGAAAAGTAGTGAGATCAGGAGTTTTATTCCTATTGTGTTTTCTCTGTCTTAAATGAATGGCTATAAAGTGCAAGCTATTTATGTCATATTAAGTCCTTTGTGGAGCTTCAAAAAAACAAGGAGAAGCAGAGGGAGTTTACTTTTCTCTGAAAGCAAATAAAGGACATGTAACAAGTATCCCTGTGGTTTTGACTTGCAAGATGTAAAAAAATAAAATAGAAACCTGACCAAGAATCTTCTCAGCTTTTCTGATATGTCCCCTGAGTCAGCTTTAGCTTTAGATCCTAAAAACATCTATTCTTGATCTCCAAAAAATGTCCAGGAAGAATAATATATCAAGCATTTGGGGCCATCCAATTTTTAGAGTGTCAATTATAGGTTATGATTCCTTGGTGATAGATGACATGGGTGACACAAGACCGTTAGAGGCAGCGTAGGAGGAGAAATATAAGATAAAAAAGATCTCTACTTGAGCATTCCACCCAACACTAGCTTTGTTTGTATTTTCCAATCTCTCACAAGTATGAGTTTTATTTGTACCAACTTTCAATAATGGCTTTAAACCATATCGTGCAAAGGATGGTTTAATCATATTCCTTAAGTCAGTCTGCCTTTCAGCCAAGTCAAATATTTTTGTCTCTGCTAAAACTTCTGTATGATTTGGAAATGAGGGATGGAGCAGAATGTTTTGACTTACCTGTTACATGGAATGATCCACCTCTACCTAAAACATTCTTGTCTCTTTCCTTGTACCTTTCTTTCCTGATTTTTGACAGTTCAAGGGTTCATTCTTCCAGCCAGGTAAGTTCCTTTTAAAAGTCATTAACATTTCTGTTTATTTGGGGGACAGGTTATATGAGATTTCATCAATGAGGTATAAACTAGAATTCAGACTACTGAAGCTAATAGAGAACCAGATACATCTATCTTTGTTGAATGATTAATCTTCTAGAAAAACCTTTTCTTTTGCTGTTAGAGTTCTATAGTTAGGGTTGCTTCTCTAACTATAGAGATTAAGACTAGAGATCACAAAATAACTGAATCGACATGTAGGCCCAGAAGAGAATAATAAAAACACACAGCATGCACTTGGCTGTACTCGCCAACATTCAGGCATAATTCAGAAATTTGTGCTGACAGATAAAACTGGAGGGATATTAACCTAAGCTCCTTTATCATTTTCGGAAACCTAAAAGAACCTATTAAAATCACAGCCTATCGCCGAAACCGGTTTGGCTCAGTGGATAGATCATCAGCCTGCGGACTGAGAGGTCCCGGGTTTGATTCCGGTCAAGGGCATGTACCTGGGTTGCGGGCACATCCCCAGTGGGAGATGTGCAGGTGGCAGCTGATCGATGTTTCTCTCTCATCGATGTTTCTAACTCTCTATCTCTCTCCCTTCCTCTCTGTAAAAAATCAATAAAATATATTTTAAAAAAATCACAGCCTATGGAAAAAAAATAACAATAAAAATAAAAACAGGATAGGAAGGGCCACCTAGGAGGTTGAGTAGAAAGCTTCTATATCACCACTGAAATGATGAGTTAAACGTTAACATTTCACGAGAGTGAAGTTATTTGTTCAGTTAACCAGTACGAATGCCTATTACAGTGAGCAAAATGCATGTGCCACCTCCTGATCATGGTGCCACAACAGACCTGATAGCCTGTCACTAAGCTCCATAATAAGAGCAAAGTCAGAGGGAAGCAGGTTCCAGGAGTTAGCTCTACCTTCTTGGAGGTACCTCACTTCTTCCATCAATACTTGTTATTAAAGCTTCAGCTTGATATCATTCAGTCAACCAAGTAAAATAATTATTGTCTTTAAATAATAGTGATTTGGGGCGGGGGGTTAGTTGGGATTTACACCATCATACTTCTCCTTCTCAGACCTACAGACTTGGGCTTGAGCTACAGCACTAGCTCTCCTGGGTCTCCATCTTACAACTAGCAGATTGTGGGCTTTCTCAGACTCCACTATCATGTGAGCCAATTGTTTTTAATAAAGCTCTTCATAAAGATATATATTCCTAATGGTTATTTTCTCTGGGGAACCCTGACTATATCTCTAAATAGCATCTTTAAATGCTAAGACTCTGACACTTTCAACTGACTTACTTTCTGTGAAAAACAAAGATTTAGTTTGTTCATTTTTGTTCAATCCATGAGCCTACCACACACATACAACCTTTACTTTGCCCCATCAATCCATGACAGTTATTTTGTAATTTTGTCCATATCAATATTCAGTCTTATCTATCTTAAGTTGAGCAATGTACACAATAATTATTTTTTTCTTCCTGCAAAACATTTTTCTTTCCCTGAAGTTTATATTTGTCTTGGTTTTCTTTTGTTTAGTTTACTGTCTTTTTATCTTTAATTTATTTCCAGATGCTGTTCCAAACTTATAAATCGTCTCTTGGTATGGTACACTTAAACACAGTAAGTATCCTAAAAATTTAATCTTAATAAAATCTTTCTCAGCTCATTCTGACATGCTCCAAATAGAACATGGTTGATCTAGGCCTGAGGCAAAGCTGCAGTCTAGCAATCTCTTTCCCATCTTCCTGGGAATTCCCATTACCTCCCTCCTGGGCCTGATCCTATGGCTTCCTGTTTCTTAGTTTTCTCTCTGACTTTAGTCCAACTCTCTTGAAAAAGTTTCATGGTTATGGAAGATAATATTTTTGAATTCTTGCATATTTTAAATTATCTATAAACAAACTAAATATTTGGTTTAACTGGCATAAACATTTTGTTGTAGATCATTTTTTAAAATGATTATGAAAATATTTCTTAGTGTCTTCTGATGGACCTGAAGAGTATTATGCTAAGTGAAATAAGCCAGTCTGAGAAAGAAAAGTACCATATGATTTTACTTATATGTGGAATCCAATGAACAAAATAAGCTAACAAACAAAATATAAACAGACTCATAGATACAGAGAACAGACTGACAACAGCTGTTAGAGGGGAGGGAGTTTGCGGGCATGCTGAGTGGAAAAGGGGAAGGGATTAAGCAAAAAGAAAAGAAGAAAGAAACCTCATAGGCACAGACAACAGTATGGTGATTGCCAGAGGAAAAGGGCATGGGGAAGAAGTAAAAGGGGATAAGTGATGACCTAAGGAAACTTAACTTTGGGTGGTGAACACAATACAATACACAGATGATGCATTACAGGATTGCACACCTAAAACCTATATAATTTTATTAACCAATATCACCTTAATAAATTCAATAAAATTTTTTAAAAAATTGATGACCTTCTAATATTTCCTCTCTTACATAGAACTTTTTCTGTGGAAGCTTCTAGAGGGATTTTCCCCCTCAACTATTCTAAAATTTCACAATTATGTTCCTTGGTCTGGATTGATTTTCATTCATTGAGTAGGACACTTGGCGAGCCCTTTTAATTAGGAAACCCATGGTTTTTAGTGCTGAAATTATTTTTTAAATAAATTTCTCTGATAATTTTATCTTCTCCATCTTCTCATTCTGAAACTTTTATTATTGATATTATTGGGATGGTGGAAATCCTAAATTGATCATCTCATGTTCTAATCTTTTTAAAATCCTATTTTATATCCCTGCTTTGATTTCTAGATTTCTTCAACATTATCTGCCAACTCTTCTACTGATTTTCTCATTTCTACCAAGATATTTTTAACTTCAAAGGGTTCCTTTTTATTTTCTGAAATGCTTCATAGTATATATATTTTGGTCTATGCTTGGTTGTCTCTCTTGACATATTTATATTTTTGGGATTTTCTGCTACTTACATTGCTCAATTACTACTTGTCTCTCTTATTCTGTTTTTCAAAATTGTATTGCTATTATCTACTATCCCTTTCAATTAGTCTTCGTTGGTTTATTGTTTTTCAAAAAAAATATTTGAAGAGTTTTTAAGGGACTCCTTTTTTAAGGGGCTCTGAACCAATTTATGTATTCATCCCTCCATGTGTAACTAACTCATATACATTTGTCTCAAAAATCATTTTCCTACTTTTCTTTTTATTGTCTAAAGTTTTACATATGTCTCCTTTTTCCCCAATTGACCCCCCCCCCCAGCCATTCCCACCCCAGGCAAGCCCCCACTGCCCCAGTATCTGTGTCCATTTTTTCCTACTTTAGAAAAATATATATTTCTATTGATTTCAGAGAGAAAGGGAGAGGAAGAGATGGAAACATCAATGATGAGGGAGAATCATTCATCAGTTGCCTCCTGCATGCCCTGCACTGGGGATCGAGCTCGAACCTGGACATATGTGCTGACCAGGAATCAAAGCATGACCTCCTGGTTCATAGGTCAATGCTCAACCACTGAGCCATGCTAGCTGGGCAACTGTTCTTGTTTTCAAGAAACTTTCATTAAATTCTTAATTAAGAATTTAAATTCAAATTCCTCTCCAGCACAATTAACTTAACACAATAAATGTATCTCCCATCACTCTTTCTTCAGCTACTCAGTTCCTACTGCATAGCTGAGTGCATGATCTATTTTTCTTTTTCTTTTCTCCTACAGTTTGTACCCCAATCTTATTCAAAGATCTAGACTTTTTCCAGAGGGTTCTTTTAAAGGCATGTTTCCACTTGCAAATGCTTCTTGATTACCTGTTATATTCTATGCCAGTGCTGTCTAATAGGAACTTAACAGGAGCCACAAATGTGAACCACATATGCTACTTAAAATTTCTAGAAGCCACATTAAAAAGAAAGTAAAAATAACAAGTGAAATTAATTTTAGCAATAAAATGTATTTAATCCAATATATTAAAAACGTTATTTTAAAATATGACCAATATAAAAATAATTATTGAGAAATTTTACATTCTTTTTCTCATATCTAGTTTTCAAAATCTCCTATTTATTTTATATTTATATTGCCTTTAACTTGGACCAACCACATTTTAAGTTGTTGATAAACATATGAATAGTGGCTACCATGTTGGACACCACAGTTCTAGGCACTTGCAATACAAATATAAGAAGTCATGGTACCTGTTCCTAAATAGCTTTTGCTCAAATAAGTCAGACATAGTTAAAAGAAAAAGAAAAGAGAGAGAGAGAGAGAGAGAGAGAGAGAGAGAGAGAGAGAGGAAATACTACATGATGACTGCAGTGGTAAGGGTTTATCCAGAAAAAAAAAAGCATGTAAATAAGCGTACAGTTGCAGAAAAAGCATTCTTAAGGAAGGAATGGGTGGAGTATTAAAAGTAATTTTATGTTATTAAAGTAAAGGGTACATGCAGGACATCATGCTGAAGAGTTAATCAATGGAAGATTTCATCAGCATTGCATGCTAGCCTAGCCTAAAATGTCAAACCATCGGGAACAAGTAAATACTTTTAAACATGGAAAAGTTGTAATCAGATTTATGTTTGTGACAATGGTCAAATTGTTGAGTGGAGAGCAGATGGGAAAAGGGCCAGATTGAAAGCAAGGAGAGCTGATAAGAATCTTGAGGAGTCAGCCAGTCAAGAGGTGTCATGAGACAAACAGGACAGTGGTTGTGGGAGTTCCCGGTGAAACAGATTGGAGGCCTTTGAACAAAGCAAACTCAACACAGTGACTGTTTGGATGGGTAGGGGAGGGAAACAAAAGGAAGTAAGTGGAGGACATTATTATGACCTTCATTTTCTGACTTTGGGAGAGAGAAAGGTTTCTTTCACCAAGATCTACATTACAAGAGCAAGAAAAGATGGTTTGAGGTTAACAACGATGTATCATCATTGCAGTTTGGTATGGTCTCCTGTGGGAAAACCCAGTAGAAATACCCATTCAATAACTACATGTGAATCCGGAGCTCAGCAGAGATATAGAAAGATAGCTGTGAGAGTAGAATTTTCAGTGACCTGAAAGAAACTAGAATCTCAGACGCAATGTGGATATTTTTTAAAGGATGAAAAATGGAATGAAATGAAAGGACACTATATTGAGTCTTGTTTAAGGCAAACACTAAACATGTATGTGCAACAAAATAGAAATGAAACACTTTACCAATGACTTGCATGTGTATTTTACTTGGCAAGACGTAAAATTTTCCATGTTGATAATATGGTAGATTAGTTTATTAAATAAACTCAGGACACAGCCAAAGTATTATTATTAAATTTTCTCAAAATATGATTTAAAAGCTATTTGTACAGTTCACCAACATGTATGCAAAGCAGGGTTGTACAGATGAGCCAAGGTAAGATATATTCAAAGTAGCCACCTAATGTTACCTTCGTGTCCCCTGTGCTGTGTTTGCTCTTAACAATTTGACTGCAAGTCAGAGAGCTTTTTTCTTCCTGACACCAAATATGTGGTGTCTTTTCAAATACCGCTTCTTCCACTCCCTGATACTAATTATCTAGAAATAGCATCATATTCCACATATTTAAGGGTTCAGTCCCATCAGACTGGCCCCCACTAATAGGGTGACTTTTGGTGGGCCAGTAGATAGCTTCATTATAGGGGCTGGTTGCCAGAGGAACCAACCATGGCCCCCACTTCAGATGCCGGTTGTGAGGCCCAGGCTCCTATACTTCTTCTGATGGAACAGCTCTAAATCAGGTGTTCCCACAATGACCTCCCAGGCTCAACAGTTTGCTGGATTGGCTCACAGAACTCTGGAAAGCACTTTCTTACTATTACTACTTTATTAGAAAGGATACTACTCAGGGACGGCCAAGTGGAAAAGATGCACAGGGCAAGGTATGGTGACAGGGGTGTGGAGCTTTCATGCCCTCTTCAAGTACACCTGCCCAGCACATGCATCCATGCGTTCACCAACTCAAAAGCTCTCTGAACTCCATTGTTTGGGGGTTTTGATGAAGGTTTTATTGCATCGGATTGATTAAATCACTGGCCATTGTTGCCTCAACTCTTCCCCTCTGGAAGCTGGGCAGTAGGACTAAAAGTGCTAACCCTCTAATCCCATGGTTGGTTCCTCTGGCAACCAGCCCCTATAATGAAGCTATCTACTGGCCCACCAAAAGTCACCCCATTAGTGTACATTCTAGTAAGGTTGAAAGGAATTTATTGTAAATAACAAAATCTCTCCTCTAACCCCTATCACTCAGGAAATTCCTAGCATTTTAGAATATCCCTGTGAGGAACTGGAGACAAAGACTAAATATATATTCCTTATCATAGTTCCCCTCATCCAGTTCTCCCTGGTGCATACTTCAACATTTTATTACCTTAAAAAAACCTAGTACATTGATAATCTCCCTCTAGAGGAAATGATAATAGATTTGGAAACATTTAGAATAGTTTTCAACTGCTAAAGAACAAAAATTCAATCAAGTAAATTTGAAGATCTAATTGGCTTTACTGAGCAATTTACGAATTCCATTTAGCAAGTAGAGAGGAGCCCCCAGAGAAGCTATACAACATGGAAGGCTTTTATAGGCAGAAACTGGGCAGGACAAGAAAGTTATTAGCAAAATTAAGGAAGGATTACTTCAGGCAAAGTTATCTTCCCTAGAGGAAAGCAAGGGTCTCATTAGGCAGATTGCCTCAGCTTCCTTTGGGGGATGGAGAAGCTCCGTGGGACAGATTATCTCATTGGTACTGAGCAGAAAATTCCAGACTCACCCTTTAAGATTGCATTCCTGGAGAAGACTGAAACTTCTATTAAGTCTAGGTTCAGTGTCATGGGCTTCAGGCACGGATTTGGGGCCTGAGGTTTCCTCTTTAACAGAATCCTAGATTATGTGACAAGGTTTAAGCATCATTTTCACTACTTTAATTATGTGATTAAAGTTAAAGCAGTAATAACAATGAAAACTTCAATTGAACACATTCTATGTGCCAATGTAAGTGCCGCACACAATTTAGTTTAATCCTTAAAAATGAGCCAATAATGTAGGGATTATTTTCAGGCCCATGTGCAGATCTTTTGCTGGTGTGCTCTCAAATCCACTCCTCCCCCTCTTCCTGCTCTGCTCTCTCTGGAGATAGCTCTTCAGCTGGTTTCTGGCTGGGTTCACCCACTGAGAGGCACTGGTCTAAGGCCAGGGTAAAGGGAAAGTTGAGACAAAGACAATTCCTTCTCTCTTTGCCTTAACCAGCAAGAATCTTCCTTCAAAGTGCAGCTCTTGCTGACAACACAATCTGTGCCACCCACCAGCACCTTCATGGAATGGCCCCCATGGGCTCGGGATCTGGAGTTTGGAAATGCCACCTCCTTCTGTTGCACCTTCTATCCCTGGGGGAATGGTGGGCTCCTGATGTAGCAAATCTCCAGGCTGCCTCAGCAGCTCATGTTTGGCTTCTAAGCTCTTCCACTACTTGTGTGAAGTCCAGTATTATGCTGATATAGAATGTTTTTTATATATACATATATATGACATATACTTACTTTATATTCAAGAGAATGTATTCATACTTGGGGAGTTTGGGGGCCTAAAACCAATAAGGTGATTGAACTAGGGTTTGATCTCAAGTAAATAGGTTCAGGATTCTACATTGTTAACAATATACTGAAGTGAACTGACCTACTCTAAAAGATACTAAATTAAATTAAGCTGTATAATAGAATATGTTAAACTACACAGTATTGAACTCTAAAGTGATCATTACACCTAACATTCATGGGTCTCTTCCTATTGTCAAACATTATTCCAAGTGCTTTATATGTATAAACTCATTTAATTGTCATTACAGGTTTATGAAGTAAGCATTATCTTATTTTATTATATTTATCCTATATATTAAAAGAGAAACATGTAAATTGACCATCCCTCTGCTACGCTCACCAGCCAATCAGGAGAGTATGCAAATTAACCCGACAAAGATGATGGGAACATCCTTGGGACCCAGGCCGCTCCTAGCCTGTAGGCCCATGCATAGGCCCTCAGCAGCCAGGGTCTCAGAACGCCCCTGGCCACTCCGGGCCTACGGGTGCAGGCACCAAGCGGATGTTCTCGTCCTGTGGCCGCTTGCGCGTGCCCGGGTCCACGCCCCCAGCCTGGTACCCATCATGGGGCGAACAGGCCAGGCCAAACCTCCCCGTGATTACAGGGCAAACAGGCCAGGCCAGGGCTCCCCGCGATCCCAGGCGAAGAAGCCATTCCACTGACCAGCCTGCACTATGGACCTGTTCGGGTGAGTGGCGTGGAGTCCGGGGCCTCTAGCCTGCAGCCACGGGAAGTCTCACTCTCCCCAGAGTTAGGAGCACCAGCCCAGGTCCACCCAGCAGCCTGGTCCTGACTCCAGGGGTGAGTTCCTGCAGGCTGGGGTTTGATCCCCAGGCATTAGCAGTAGGAGACCAGTGCCTTTGTTATTGCTGTGTGTCCGGGTTTTAATTGGACAAATGCCTGGTGGTCATGGGCGCCAGCTTAGCAAAATCTTTTAGGAGGAGAATTCTGTCTGGGTTTCCTCAAATTCCTGCAGCCCCTACTCACCCCTCTGTAAAGGCGCAGAACAAGTGAGGCTAATTAAATAAAAATCAGAGGTCTCCAGCAACGGTGGGCCTCTCTCATCACATTCATTTGGACTGGATGGCATTTGAGTATTTATCTAGGCACCATGACAGGGAACACACAAGCTCAAGTCATGATTTCTGACCTTAAATAATTCACAATCTTATTAGAGTGAGTGGATGATAAAAGCGCAGTAATGACATCATAATGTAAGGCAACAATACAGAGAGGAACAGAAGCAATTGCTAGGGTGATTTTCCAACAATTAGTACAAAGAGTATGTGCTGAGAATTAAATAAAAAAAATATGTGTGCAAGTAGCTGCTTCATGAGTATGGGATCCCTTCCTATTTTAAAGGAAACTGAGTTCCATGTGAACTGTGTAATATGCTATTATATTTGAGGCACAGGACAAGGGAGGCCCTAAGTGTACTATGCTTTGATATTTGAGTCATTCTTTTTTTTTTAAAATATATTTTATTGATTTTTTACAGAGAAGAAGGAAGAGGGACAGAGAGTTAGAAACATCGATGAGAGATCGATCAGCTGCCTCCTGCACACCCCCTACTGGGGATGTGCCCGCAACCAAGGTACATGCCCTTGACCGGAATCGAACCTGGGACCCTTGAGTCCGCAGGCCGACGCTCTATCCACTGAGCCAAACCGGTTCAGCTTGAGTCATTCTTTATTGTTCAATGTGATTTATTTTGTACGCCTCAGTTTTGTCATAGTTAAATTACTAGAATAATACATCTTGCTATAAAATATTACTAGAAGATCAAATGATTAGGTGACATTTATTGTTATTTTCTATAAATGAGCACAATCTCTGGTATGCTAAAGTGATAGGTATTATAGAAATATTCAGATAGGGAGACCTACAGGCTTGATTACAAGTGAGGCTTACTATCACAACCCAAATTTATTGCTTATAAAAATAAAGCAGGGAGCCAACTAGAAACTAAACCAAATATAAGCCCTTGAAGGGCAAATGTAAATTGTATAAGCTTTGTTATTACAAGAGCAAGAAGGAAAAATTCAGATGCAAGAATGAGAAGCACATTGCATCCACTCTAAGTTGTGGTTAAAGAAAAAGAATGATATACTACGAAAATACTTAATACAGATTGTAAAGAGATTTGTTCAAAGAGGATTTCCTAGAGTAGGTGGTATTTCAGTTAATTTTTTTAAATGTGAAGAGGTTAGCTAGATAAGAAAAAGGTGTAGGGGTCCTGAATTGCAGAGGGTGCAGGCAGGGCTGAGGGACACTCCCCCCCCCTACCCCCCCGCCCCCATGCACGAATTTCATGCACCAGGCCTCTAGTTTGTTTTATAATAGCTAAAGGAGAACACTATATTTTAATAAAGCTTTCAAGCTCAAAAAAGTACTTTTATGCACATTGTCTCTCCCTTTTTTGACTGGCTTTAACCTCTCATTGGGCATTAATCATATGGTACTCTATCAGTTTTCATTGCTGATGTTAAAAAAAAATTACATCAAATCTAGTGGCTTGAAACAATATATATTTGCCTCCTTCTAGTTCTGTAGGCCAGAGGTCTCCCTGGGCTAAAATCAAGCTATTGGCAGGACTGCATTCCCTCTCGGACACCTTTGCAGGGAATGTTTCCTCGTCTTCCCCCGAGTCTAGAGTCTGTCACACTCCCTGGCTCACTGCTTCCTTATCCCACGTTCAAAGCCAGCAACCGCAGGTCAAATCCTCATTTTGCATCACTTTCACTCCTCATCTGCCTCTCTATCAATTTTAAACACCATGGAATTATACTGGGTCCACCAGGAAAATCCAGGGTAATCTTTCTATTTTAAGATCAGCAGATTAGCAACCTTAACTTCATCTACAACTTTAATTTCTCTTTTCCAGTCAATAGAATATATTTGCAGGTCCCAGGGTTTATGACATGGATATTTTTAAGGAAATGGGATTTTATTCTGCCTTGTATATTTTTATGATGAGCTGATTATTTTCCCTCTACAGTATCAGCTTTTCACAGGCACATCTTATAGCTCTCTGCGCAAAATAGGCAACCAATACAATCAGAAATGCCTGATGCCTTTATTGAAGCTGGTCCACCAAAATGCAACCGAATACATAGAAAATGTGAGATAAATTGTGCTTCTTTTATTTTGTGCTATGCAGATCAATTATAAATGCATGTAGAATATAAACTACTGTTGAGTACCTTGAGTTGTTGATGAAGTATGTGAACAGGAACTTTAGTATCAGTCCTTTAAATGAGAGAGAAATGAAAAAAAAAAAAAGAATCCAGTGATTCCAAGCTGTAATGACAAGGTAATATGGCAACAGCTTCCATGTGACCTGTCACCTTTCCCCTTTTACCCTGCCCCCACCCCAGTCTGGAGAATTGTAATAACACGTCTTTTGAGATTTCTCTTGAGGCATGAGCTCAAATGTCAGAGCTTCCTATTTCTCAGCCCCCAGAGCTGAGATGTTGGAGAACAATTTGGTTAATGCTTTTAGGAAAGAGCTCATGTGGGGAAGGATAGAAAAAAGATAGAATTGAGGAATCTATACTTACACACTTTTATACGCAGTTTCTGCATACAGTAGGCTGGTCACACTGAAGAAAAATTAGACAATAGAATATGGCAGCATAGGATCATCTAAACCAGTGGTCGGCAAACTCATTAGTCAACAGAGCCAAATATCAACAGTATAATGATTGAAATTTCTTTTGAGAGCCAAATTTTTTAAACTTAAACTATATAGGTAGGTACATTGTTATTTACTTAATTAGGGTACTCCTAAGGCTTAGGAAGAGCCACACTCAAGGGGCCAAAGAGCCACATGTGGCTCACGAGCCACAGTTTGCTGACTACTGATCTAAACCATTAAAGTAAATGAGATAGATAGAGATAGATAGAGAGAGAGAGAGAGAGAGAGAGAGAGAGAGAGAGTTGAACAAACCAAAGGTAGCTGTATTTATTTTATTTATTTTTTATTGATTCAGAGAGGAAGGAAGCGGGGGCATCAATTATAAGAGAAAATCATTAATCAGCTGCCTCCTGCATGCCGCATACTGGGGATCGAGCCTGTAACCCAGGTATGTGCCCTGACCAGAATCAAACCGTGATCTCCTGGTTCATAGGTCCATGCTAAATCTCTGAGCCACGCCAGCCGAGCCCAAAAGTAGCCATATTTTAGCCTCGCAAATCCAACAGGCAAGCCAAAGGCCAGCTGGAAAATTCCCAGAACTTTCATGCAAAAGTTATAAAAGCATGAAATTAGCCTAGAAACAATGACATATAAAGTTAGAGGGAAAGAGCAGGACAAAAACTCTCTCCTTTCTTCCCCCGAAGTTATGGCTTATGCCAGGCTAGGCGGAGGGCTCAGTGTGCTGTGCTTCTGTGTCACCTTGTGGAATGTGAACCCAGGGGAAGCTGAGAGCATCCGTCCTCTTGACATTAAATGCCATTGAAGCTGGAAAGACTTTAGAGGCATCTGGTTCAAAGCCATCACATTTACGGCTGAGAAAGTCTGGAGAGCTTGTGTTCTTGCCAAAATTTACAAAGCTTGTTTATGACAAAGGCAGGCAAAAGACCTAGTATCCTTAACCTGTGGGCTCCTTTGTCTATTTCCTACCCTTAAATAAGGCTTCAAATATGTAAAAAACTGCCAGCATCTCAAATAACTTTATTTATGAACTAGTCTCTGGAAATACCACTCAATGTGTGTACCTGGTGAAAGGAAAATGGTCAAAATACAGCGAGCTCTGGGATAGGATGGACATAAATACAATGACAGAACAAAGCATCACCTTAAATGCAGAGAATACACTTGCTTAACCTGGTCATTTTCCTTCTTTGCTGCAGAGTTTATTGATTTGGTTATGAATGATCTATTCTCTGTTAGTTCTAAAATTAAAGGCAAAAGAACAATTGCCTTCATTTGTTTTTTAAACAAATAGGAGCAAAAAGTTAAAATAATTCCCTATAAAAGACAGTTTATTTTCTTCTGGGTGAATGCATTCTGTAATTTCTGACACTATATCTCTGGCACTTTTTTCCATTCCAAGCTCCACAGACCTTGATTGCTGCTAAGTTGCCCCAAGAATAGAATTTCCTTCATGTCAATCCAACTGTACTTGGCTCCTGTTTTTTTGGCATTAATTCCTGGAACACAATGAAATTGGACGTTCTTGAAGGCATCTGACATTGAGAATAGAATCTGACACCTTGGAGTTAGCATTTATCCAAACTATTGGGTCCCAAGGTGGTAAATGGCATTGCTTTATTTCTCCTGAAGAAGACCTGACAGCTGGTCCCTGATACAGGAGGGTGGAGATGAGTAAGATTCTGTTTCTCACGTCCGTCTCAGACCTGGCACCAATGGAGCACTGAATTGAGTTGTGCTTCAGTCGGACTTGAACAATACATGGCCCAGCAAAGTGAGCCTAAGTCTGTTTAAGGTGAAAATCCTAGGCATAAGTTTTTAATTTTGACTTTTGGAAAATGCATTAGCTATTTCCAAGTCACCTCATTGCTGCCACCTATATAAGTAATAATATTTATAGTAAATGATCCAAATCCTTCTGAGGTTGGTGAAATGGAACACTTTGAGGAGCTTTGCTCCTTGATGATATGGTTAAACTTCCAAAACAATCCTCCACTTCACCTCCTCTGGACTTCTTATTAAGCCGGTAATAATTATCCTTCCTACTTTCATTTATTGCCAATATTACTTGGTTTTACTTGTAGCTGAAAATATCCTTAATTGACACAAGGTGAAATAAATAAATAAATGTAATATAAAAAATGTAAGTAATAAATATATTTTAACTCTTAAATTTTATACCTATACATCATTATTTTGAATTTAAAATTTGACATATCGTTATTTTATGTTATATATATGCATGCATATATATGTATACATATATATGTCTATATATTTAAGCAATAATTTCCATAATAGTGAATAATTTTTCTTTTCTATTTAAAAAAATAATTTGCCAGTCTTTATACCCATAATATAAAAATTAGAATTAAAATGTTCAGGTGAGAAAAACATGAAGGTGTTTTAATAGAATTTCCTGAAAAAGCTGGAAGTCTAGTGTCTACTGAGTCTTTTTTTTTTTTGTAATCCTCACCTGAGGATATTTTTCCATTGATTATTCTTAAAGAGAATAGTAGGGATGGGGAGAGACAGAGAGAAACGTCAATGTGAGAGAGACATTGATTGATTGCCTCCTGAATGCGCCCTGAGTGGGCCGGAGCCTGCAACCCTGGTATGTGCCCTTGAAGGGAATTGGATCCAGAACCCTTCAGTCTATGGGCTGATGCTCTATCCACTGAGCCAAACTGGCCAGGGCTCATTTATTTTTTTATGGCATTTTTAATCCATTAGGTAGATCTCTATTCTTTTTCACCATTCACCTGTGTTCATAGGTATTTCAATTTTCTAGTATCTCATCTAAGGTTTTCAAAGCTTTATTTCTCCTTTAAGTAAACTAGTAAACTTGTTCCAGAGTAAGAGAACAAGCCAAAAAAAAAAGAAAAGAAAAATATTAAAGAAATAATTCAAGAATTAATTTAGAATTGAAGGATTCAAGCCTTCAGCCTTAAATGTCCTACTCAATACCCCATAAAAAAATTTTAGAAGGTCCACACTAAATCATATCATCATAAAATTTTATAACACCAGAGATAAAAATAAAATTCTCATATCTTACCCTATTAAGGCACAAAGGTCACATACAAAGGAGGAGCAGTCAACAGTTCACTGGATGCTAGAAGACAATGGAATAATGTCTTGAAAATCAAAGAGAACCTTACCATTAAGCCATGGATAGCACTATGAGTATTCACAAATAATCTCATTCTCTTCTCCTAGGCATGTGGTAGGGATTTATCCCCTGTCATTATTAAAGTTAAATGTGATGTTGGCACTTTCTTTGCCAATTAAATGAGTAAAGTCATATATATTACTTCTAGGTGGAGGGTGAATGATGTGTCATGTCCCCTTTAACCTGCCTTCTGAATTATGGCCATGTGACTTTCTTGGCCAATAAAATATAAATGGAAGTAATGTGTGTCAATTCCAGAGAGCCTTGGTCTGAGCCAGAGCGCTGCATTTCCTTTCCCTGCCTTCATAATTGCAGAAGCATTTGTTGAGATGGAGCTTTCACTGGATTGGGATTCTGACTATAATGAGCAGAGTTCTTTCCAATTTTCACTGAGCATGTAACTTCAGTAAAATATAATTTTCATATGTTAAATCACTGAGGTTTGTGGGCTGTTTGTTAAAGCAGCATAATCTAATTTATACAGACTGGTACAACCAAGTAATCTCTACCCAATCAAACTATCAATGGAGAGTGAAGGCGAATAAGACATTTTGAGGCATGCAAATAATCAGATCCTATTTATATTTTTCACCATTCACCTTAATCCTATTTATATTTTCCTAAGAACTTAATAAAAAATGTATCACAACAAATAAGGCCGTAAACCAAGAAAGGGAAAGACATGGAATGCAAAGACCAGTGGATCTGAACCAGAAGCACAATAAAAGGAAATCCTAAAACATCATCCATATAGCTGGACAAGAGAGTACCCAGTGCATATTGGAGCAGAGGAGAAAAAAGGATTCCAAGGTGAAGTTATCTGGAAAACAAAGGAGGATTCTTTGTAAAGAAATGCATGAGAAAAAATATTATGTAGGCAAATAATGCAATCCTATCTAACAAAAGAGAAACATGGTAATTAGCCGTACATCCGCTACCCTTCCCATTGGCTAATCAGGGCGATATGCAAATTAACTGCCAGCCAAGATGGCGGCCGACAGCCATGCACTGAAGTGAACAGGGAGGCTTGCTTGCTCCAGTGACTACGGACTCCAACGTTCTCCGCCTGACTTACCGGCCTCTCAGCTGCAACTCTAAGCAACTATGTTGCAAATATAGAAGCTAAACAAAACCCCAGTAACCTGCATTAGTCAGCCAGGCTTCAGCCAGCCAGACCGCAACATTGTATCAAATACAGAAGGTAAACAAAGGCCAGCCGAGGCCTCAGAGCTAAAGCTGGCCCAGAATAAAAAAAAAAGAAAAAAGGAGCGGTTGGGAGCTTCAGTCACCCACCAGCCTGAAAACGGCCCACAGCCCCTCAGCCAGACTGGCCAGGCACCCCAGTGGGGACCCCCACCCTGATCCAGGACACCCTTCAGGGCAAACCAGCCAGCCCCCACCCATGCACCAGGCCTCTATTCTATATAGTAAAAGGGTAACATGCCTCCCAGCACCGGGATCAGGGGAGCAGTGAGGCCTCCCGGCACCGGGATCAGCGTGACAGGGGGCAGCGCCCAAACCCCCTGATCGCCCTGTGGCTGTGTGTGACAGGGGGTGGGGCCACAATCTCCCTATCCACCCTGCTCTGTTCGTGACAGGGGAAGGTGCCCCAACCCCCTGATCGGCCCTGCTCTGTGTGTGACAGGGGGTGACACTGCAACTTCCCTATCGACCCTGCCTTGAGTGTGACAGGGGGCGGTGCCCCAACCCCCCAATTGGCCCTACCCTGAGCATGACTGAGGGTGGCATTGCAACCTCCCGATCCGCCCTGCTCTGTGCCTGACAGGGGGCAGCGCCCCAATTCCCCAATCGGCCCTGCTCTGAGCCTGACCAGGGGCTGCACCTAGGGATTGGGCCTGCCCTCTGCCACCCGGGATCAGGCCTAAGCCAGCAGGTCATTATCTCCCGAGGGGTCCTAGACTACGAGAGGGCACAGGACGGCCTGAGGGACCCCCTCTCCCCCCTGAGAGCACAAACTTTTGTGCACCGGGCCTCTAGTTAAAAAATAATTATCCCAGCCAGCATGGCTCAGTGGTCGACCTATGAACCAGGAGGCCACAGATCGATTCCCAGTCAGGGAACATGCCTGGGTTGCAGGCTGAATCTCCAGTGTGAGGCATGCAGGAGGCAGCTGATCAATGATTTTCTCTCATTGTTGATGTTTCTATCTCTCTTTCTCCCTTCCTCTCTGAATTCAATAAAAATATATTAAAAAATAATAACACTTAAAATTCCTGAAAAGACATACTTTAAAATTTACACACAAGTGTAAATTCTCACATATAGAGTAAATTAAAGTACGGTATCATTTGAAGCAATTAATGAACTGTACAAAGAGAGAATTTATTTGTCTTTGACCTGGAAACATTTTCTTAAGTGACTTAGGGTTCACGATAGATCATATGTAATGCTAGAAAATAGTTGGACTATTCAAAGTCAGAAGTCCCACCAAGTCTTTCAAGTCACAAAGTATGATCATAAGCCAGAGATTAAAATGTGTACAATGTCAATCATCACCAATGTAAGTTCGATTACAGTGTAAACTTCCTTTCCAACAGTGTCATCCAATAACTACCTTTAGATGTGAACCTGCATTCCGGAAGCTGGAAAGTTAGGATTCTGTTTTCTTTCTCACTCGCCTCTTTGTCTGCTCCCCATCTCATTAGCTGAAATCTCTGGGTCTGAAGCAGTAGAAGATCCAAGGGCAAAGGGTGTGTGTTGGAGGGGGGAGGGGGTGGTAAGGGTGTCAGGAAATTCTTTCCTTAGCCGGTGTGATTGTAAGTTATTGTCATGCTCTCTAGGCTTGGCAGACGTTTAAAGCTTGCTCTTTATCTCATGGACACTTTTGTGAATTCTTCAGAGGCTCCACTGCTGGGCCCATCCGATTATAAATTCTCTGACATCAGCAGGGCTGATTGCATCTCAGCTCTAGTTTTACAGGAGCTGACTCTACAGAGAACTCCCCATTGGAGGAAGTCCCCTTTGGCGGGAGAGACAGCAGCTTTGGGCTGCCTTAGTCTGACCACATTTAATTAATGGAAAACACTCACTTACCCTTAACCCAGAGGATACTGCAAGTTCCCCCCACGTCCATAACAGCTCTGTAATTTTTTCAGGAAAACATCAGTCATGAGTGCTCTGTGCCCTCCAGCTTTACACCGTCAGGCCCTCTGAGCAACACTATGGAAGCCTTTCTCACTATGTTTTACTCAGGTAGCAGAGACTCAGGCTTCCACTGTTCTGAATCAGGTTGCACTCACAGATCTCTCACAGCTTTTTCAACAAATCCTGTTTATAAAATCTATCCATTGATGCCAAAAATCTAGACCTTTCACTCCAGGAGTTTGGGGGACTGATTGGTTTTGGTGACTAGACAGACTGTAAATGTTAACCTTGAGAACATGAAAGTAAAGATTTGGATAATTGAGTATGGTATGAAGTACAACAGAGACAAGATACAGTAAGGAATAGAGAAAATAATATCTTATCTTAAAATGAGATGTAGAATGCTAATGGAAAATGATATATATGAAGGCTTACAGTAGTTATAAAGCTAACCACTCAAGGAATAAAAAAAAAAATAGTATAGCTATCAACATTCAGAGGAAGAGATGCAAAAGGAGTACGACTTTTGAACTAAATCATCATCATTCATACGGGAAGCCAGTAAATTTTGTCTAATGTAGAGAGTTAGAAACTAAGCAATGGACATATAGAGTTCAAGATCACATTGGAAAATAACCATTAAAGAGGCCTCCTTTGTCTTGTGAGGCTGCCATTATGTAGGGACAGGAAGGAGGCTACTGGCCTTACTCATACTCCTCTGTTATTGGATGGCTTAACATGCAAATGTATTAATTTGATAAAACATAAACATGTTAAGAATGGCATAAGTACTCACTGAATAAATGAATGAAATGTCTTGTTATCATGATTGTATAAAGTAATCTAAACAAATAAGATAAATCACATCTTTTAGAGACAAACCATTATGGGTCAAAAAGGACAACCTGCCCAAAGAGAATCATAATAAATCCCATAGTAAACTTGGAAAAAAAAAGTGAATAATGTATTTATGCAAAAATATAAGGTGTCCCAAAACAATGTAGACACACAGTTTGAATAATTAAAAGGGCAGGGTTTATTAAAATACATTTCATTTTCAAAATTGAGCTATCAGCTGTTAAAATGTGTGTATTTTTTTTAGGAGACCCTGTGTATGTGAGAATTCCACAGGTTCATTAAATCCATTACTCTAACAATATCGTATCTTTGGGTTTAAAGTTGAGTGCACAGCCTTTTGGAATCATCTAATCACATTCCAGACCTAATTGGGAACACATGGCAATATGGAATGAGCTGATCAAAAGTCCTTTTTGGTGGCAGAACTCCGCATTCCTCATCTTCTAGAAATCCTGACAAACTGCAGGATAATGGGCCTGATGTAGGTGAGAGAATTGGAACAGGCAAGAGGAACAGGGCAGAGAAGGAACACAGGGCAGTATCTGTCTTAAAGAACAAATACAGCTCCAAGGTTTACTGTAGAGCCCAGTCCACTAATTGGAGATCTCTTTTGAAAAAGTACCCAACTATACTTTCTGGAAAAAAATTTCTACTGTTTCTGGATTCCCCGTCCTTTCTAAATAACACTCCACCCCAACCCACTATTTTATTAAACTGTTTTCTTGATAAATAAGATGGAAATGATAATTGTCAGGGAAAGAGTGGGAAGATATTCATCTGCCAAAAATCAATGTCTTCCCTTAAATATGGAAGAAAATTAGAGTGTGTGAATGATCTCACAGGATTGGGGATAATGCCTGTGAGATCGCTACCCTCCGAGCAGAAATAGAAAGTCCACCAGCTCACTTCCACACAAGTCACAAACCTGCCTGTCCTGTGACAATTACTGGTTCTTACAACGGCCAAACAAAAGTAGAATCCAGGAGGCAGTTGGCCACCAGTCCTCAGAGCATTGTCCCAGAATACGTTTTCTTGATCTTAGAATAGACACAAAACACAGATGACACTTTGTATTCCATAAAATTGATTTTTATTAAGATTAGGCTTTCTTTTTTCCTCAAACCAAAGCAAGTCATAAATTTCTTGACACTCTCTGTATTCGTGGGGAATGTAGCTGATGTTTTTACTGAAACAAAGAAAATGTGTTTTCTACCAAAAAAAAACAAACCACTAGAAATATGGTCCCAAAAGTTTTGATAAAAGACAATAACTTCATTAGCTGTATCCCAAGAGCTGAGCATTCACGTGAAGAAGGGCAGGAATAAAGAACTTTCGGAAAGGTCTTTCCACTTAGGTCTGTCTTCCTCATCATTTGCGTCTTCAGCAGTACCCACCAGAGTGATGAATTCATAAAATGTTTCAAAAAACACTTCATTGAATGAGATCCAGATAAAAATTACATGGTTAGTATATTATATGGTTGATATATAGAATTTAATATTCTATTAATGCATCATATGTATTTTATGAATATAATTACATGTAAATGTATAATGCATATTTTAATGTGTACATAATTATATATAAAAATTTTCCTCTCAGCAAAAATCTGCTCATCAGCCCTATGCCTTTGTACCTAGTAATGTTTTCAGCATTCCTCCTTAATTTGAAGTACTCGGTGATGTAACCAGCTGGATATATAACTTAGTCATAAACGTATGCCTGTTCTGTGGATTACCTCTAATTCAAAGCATCAAAACATGTGTGCGCTTCCCATACGGCTGAAGCTCTGCCCAACGCGGGGTGAGTGTGAGAAGTTGAGAGTGTTAGTAGAATGCAGTAGCCAAAAGACTAATCATGATGTGATTTCACCTGAAAGGCAGCCCCGAGACCTGCCCTACCAATTCAGCCTCCGAGAAAAGTTCCAGCTTAGGAGTTTCTCTTTTATTCGAACATAAATCAAAAGTGACTGTGCATTGTATTGCAATTTCCCCCCACACTAAATTTATCTTGGAATGGAAACAAAAACAAGGATGACTTACGAAGCGAAGGACATTCTTCCATTCTAGTTCAAAGATATGTAAACACTTCTTTTGGGAACAAGGCTGAAAATGTATATGCCTTCTTACCTAGCCTTAGGGAGCTACCTCATTGAAACTGCTACTACATGGAAAATAACCAAAAAGGATTAGCCCCGTGGAACAAAAGAAGCAACATGATAAACTCAAGTGACAAGCAACAAGATCCCAGGGCGAGCAAACTCCTTACAAGGCACTTTCCAATCCCTTTGTTCTAGGTTTATCAGCGCAGGGAGCTTAGTTTCATGCAGTATTAGAAGGGAGGGACCTGGTGGCACACACTCCGCTGAGTTCAGATCTCTTAATCCTTCTAAATTGCTTCGTCTGGTTTGGAGAGATCTGCTTACAACCGTCATTGTACAAGTGTAAACACAAGAGCTTTCAAGTCCTCCTTTGTGCTGGGATCTGCCAGA
This sequence comes from Myotis lucifugus, assembly GCF_000147115.1. NCBI lineage: Eukaryota > Metazoa > Chordata > Mammalia > Chiroptera > Vespertilionidae > Myotis > Myotis lucifugus. Next base: position 1,824,602 of record NW_005871211.1, on the reverse strand, counting down.
CAGCATTCAGGTCTCATTTTACAGGCAAACCCTTCGCACCACCACAAGCTGCTTTAAAACACCAAACCCCAACGCAAGGCACACGTACAGGTCTCTGCATTTCTGGGTTTCCCGAGAAGGGCCTTAGGTTTTATTCCCATCACAATTCTTGTTTATAGCTCACCGAATTAATAGCCATCCTCTTAAACATCTGCGTTCATCATTTTTTCTCTCTTTTCTAAGGAAAAGAGCAACTCTCTCTATACGACATAAAACAGCTAGTAAACCTTAAAGCGAGATGTTCTTTCTGTGTTTTTACCACTGAAAGAAGTAAAACATAAGACTCCAGTGCTGTCAAGCGTATTAGATGGGGGACTTGGCACTAGACTTTATATTTCTGGAAATTTCCATTCGCTGCAAGTCAGGAAAACGGGGTTCTAAACCCATAACTTTTATTAATTCGTTGTGTGGCTGATAGTAAATCTCTTCGTTTTCTTGGTGCTTCATAGAAACACAGACTTTTAAAGCCAGGAGGGACCTTAGGGCTTCATCCCACACAACACTCTCATTTCAGGCAGAGGGTCCTATATCCCAAACCACTGATTCATCCTCCCTGGGGGAGGGCGGAGGGGGGGGGGGGCTGCAACTTCTCTCCTGATCTTCTAATTCCACAGAACACTTACTGCTCTCTCCACCAGCTGACCCAGTTTCCTTAGCCAAGGCGTAATGACAGGTTTCCCATTACAAGTGCATTGTAAGGATCAGACAAAATATTTGACCTGGAAGTATATTAAAAAGTCTTAAGTGGAAGCTAACTGTATTTTAAACTTAACTATAAAATGTAAGTTCAATTGCTCCCTTTAGAGTCACTTTCAGATTTTTATAATACATAATGCAAGAAAGAGGTCATCTTTCATGTTTTCATCACTGACAAAAATCTGTAACATACGAAAATATATAAACATATATATGTGATATACATGATATACTATATATAGAGAGAGAGAGAGAGAGAGAGAGAGTGAGAGAGAGAGAGTATAAATATAGATATAAAGAAATTCCATATATATATATATATATGAACTTAATTTATGTTTCCCCCCAAAATTATATGTTAAAGTCCTAACCATCCCCCTAATGTGACTACATTTGGACAATGGGTCTTGAGGAGATAATAAAGGTTAAAAAAAGTCATAAGGGTAGGGCCCTAATCAAATAGAACTGGTGGCCTTATAAGAGGAAGATTTTCTCTGTCTCTCTCTCCAGATTCATGCAGAACGAGGAGGCCATATGAGCACACAGTGAGATGGCAGCCGTCTCCAAACCAGGAAGAGAGCTCTCACCAGAAACAGAATCAACTGAACCTTGATCTTTGACGTTTAGCCTCCAGAACCATAAGAAAATAAATTTCCATTCGTAAGCCCCCCAGTTTGTGATATTTTGTTATAGCATCCAGAGCAGACTAATACACTACTTCAGAGGAAACTACATACAAATATAATTGAAGAAAAATTAGACTGGAAAATATAAACTTTATGCTGAGAAGCATTTGGAAATATCTAAGAAGTCAGCAATGCACGTTTGTTTTTAATAATAGTTCCTTCCCACAGCACTTCCTGACATTCTGGCTCTTAAAGGTTGGCAATATGATACTCAGTGACAATATCAAAAACAACAATCTGATCAGATTCTTATCATCATGATTATTTTCAACAGAAACATGTGGCGTGCCTGATTCCAGAGCAATAAAAATGTTGTGCTGTTATTTTTACTTCTAAAAATATAGCAGTATGAGGGAGGAGAAGAAGCCCATTCTTTTATCAATAACAAACAAGAATATTTTTAAAAAGAAAAATGATCTTTTGTGAGTTGCTTCCTCCCACTAAGTGAACTCAGAACTCATTCCTAATTGGAGCTGGTGACAGGATGCCAGAATACCCAAGCCCTTTCACCCAACACTAAGCATCTTAACAGATGAAATGGCCTGAGTAGTAATTATTTTCAAGGAGTTGTTTTTCCTTCCTCTCAAGCTTTTGGTTTCAAGCACAATTTTTTTTGCCCCAATACTGCTTTTCTCTTTTTTGTTGCCAGAAAATCCAAGCTCCTTTTCAAAGATTAGATTACCAGCCAGTGACTTTCCTTTGTTGAAAAGACAAGCTTTCTAACAAAAAAAGAGGCCTTTCAGGATAAAACAAGATGCTTTCAAGCATTGGGTTCCAAGATATTTGCAAACTTTATAAGCTAAGCAAAACTGTCAATTGTTTTACTACTACTTTAATACTAATTTTAATCTTTCTTCCTGAAAAAAAAGAGAGGAAAAGACCCTCTTCTCTCCCCATCATCCCCAAAAACCATGCTATCAATAGCATAGTTCTCTAGTTTAAAATGTAGAAGAGTCATTTACCATGTTATTTTTTTTTTAATCTAAAAATGTTTTGATTGTGCATCAAATAAATTCAATAGTCTTTATATCCATATTCTCCTTATCAGCCCTTGATTACTTTCACCAGTTTAAATGATGAAGCAAAATAAAAAAATAAAAGTGGAAAAATATGGCCATGTAGAATCTCCTTGGTACTTTTCCCCAGGTATTGATTGCAACCACAAAAATGTTAAAGAATATTTCCCCTAGTTTCAGATTACAGGTTATTAAATTAATATGTATCAAAAGACATCCCCTCTATGTTTATTACCTTAGTTGGAGTTGACTTGAAAAAGAACCATCGCATACTAAAAAATGAAAAATAAAAGAGGAAATATGGTAGTCACGCCAATTTCCTTTGCCCAATTCTAACTGATGGTGTTTATTCAATCCTATCACAGAGGTGCCTGCTACAGTGTTGTTTCAAACATCGGTGATGGCATGACTCTCTATCCAGCCCACATCAGCTCCACTCCAATCACAAAACCATCCCTTTGCCTTCACCTCAACATTTGCCTCTCCCTCCCCTAAAAACAACCTAAGACTCATACAACACTCACCCTGAACTCCTCTTTAATTACTTTATCCAAAACCATCTCCCACGGCATTTTGAACTTTCAATTCCATGCCTCCTTAGCCAGTCCTTTCCCTTCATCCCACCTCCTCTCTCCTTCTCAGGATCTATCCTTTCAACTCCAGTGCTCCTTCCTCAAACTCTCTCTCAAGCTCTCAAGTCCAAACTTCAGTCCATTTCCATCCTCATCCCTGGCAGGATTTTCTGTCATTCTTCCAAGCTCTCTCCTTTCTTGCGGAATTGTGGGAACCCCATGTCAGTCTGCTCTTCACTTGTTCACTCTCTAGTCCTATTTGCTGAATTTCTCAGTCCCTTGGAGCCAGGGACACCTATCTCTGTCCTGCTTTGGTATTCCTAAATTCTGCTTTTTAATTCTGTGGATAGGTTTTATTTTTCTAGGGCCATTGTTCTTCCTAAATTTTTGGTGTTTTCTTATAAGCTAATTAGAAATATATAAGCCAAAAATAATGTCATTTAAAGAAAGATAAATATCAGGACAAGTTCTCTAAAGGTCGGTACAAATTAAATTGTATAAAGTCTGAGACACATCAGCGTGAGGAATATATTAAACTTAGAGTCACAGAACATGGGTCCCATAAAGGATTAATTTGGCCATGTCTGTCACCTTGAATTTAGTTTACTTAACTTTCCTGAGTGTGCTCAGATTGTCTATAGACTTAAAGGCTTTATTACCCCTAGCTGTTTCCATGTCTCTTGTACATCCTAAAGAAGAGGTATGGGACTATATTTCCCAGAATCCCCTTCTTACTGTGGTTCCTGGTTTCTATATGAATATGACAAGTACTCATGATGCATTCATTGTTTAGGGAGTATTGGATTGGGTTGGATTATGAGGCCAGTATACCCAGGAGGTGTTTGCCTCATAGATGACAGTTTGTTCTAAGCACTGGTTGGAACTGATCAACTCACCAGCCCACTAGGCATGAGAACTGATCACTTAGTAATGTCAGGTTTACGTCTAATTCTAGGTGGAAAGAAGGGAATCTTTAGCTGTCTGTCACCTTGATGTCAGGAGGGGTTGTAGAACTAGTCATGGTCAATGGGTATGGGTGGACATGATTATAAGAGAAGTTCTAGTGAGCTCTTTCGTTTTCTCTACCCCAATCTGCAATATTCCAGATAGTGTAGTCAGGGACCATGAGTGAGAACGGCAACCTCATTGCTGATTTAGGAGGAGTGAGCAATAAATCTTTTAGTGTTATTTTTAAATGTCTTTCAGCTTCACTGAAGTAAAATTGAAAAATGAAAATTATTATGTTTAGATTGTACAACATGATGAGTTAGGACAAGTATATATTGTGAAATTGTTACTGCAATCAAACTCCATCATCTCACATAGTCACCGTGTATGTGTGTGTTAAGAACAGTTAAGATCTATTCTCTTGGAAAATTTCAAGTATACAATAGAGTATTATTAACTATAGTCACAATGCTGTACATTAAATTTCCAAAGCTTGCCTTATAACTGGACATTTTAAGAGAATTTTTTTTATAATCTAGAATCATTTAACTAACTTAAATCTCCACCAAGAATGAAAGCTATGGTGAATTGTGCTGCTATGAACATAGGGGTGCATATATCCTTTCTGATTGGTGTTTCTGGTTTATTGGGATATATTCCTAGAAGTGGGATCACTGGGTCAAATGGGAGTTCCATTTTTAGTTTTTTGAGGAAACTCCATACTGTTTTTCACAGTGGCTGCACCAGTCTGCATTCCCACCAGCAGTGCACGAGGGTTCCTTTTTCTCCGCATCCTCTTCAGCACTTGTCCTTTGTTGATTTGTTGATGATTGCCATTCTGACAGGTGTGAGATGGTACCTCATTGTCGTTTTGATTTGCATCTCTCAGATGATTAGTGTCTTTAAATATGTTTTCATATGTCTCTTGGCCTTTCTTATGTCCTCTTTCGAAAAGTATCTACATAGGTCCATTGCCCATTTTTTGATTGTTTTTTTTTTATCTTTCTTCTGTTAAGTTGTATGAGTTCCCTGTAAATGTTGGAGATTAAACCCTTATAGGTGATAACATTGGCAAATATGTTCTCCCATGCAGTGGGCTTTCTTGTTATTTTGTTGATGCTTTCTTTTGCTGTACAGAAGCTTTTTATTTTGATATAGTCCCATTTGTTTATTTTCTCTTTAGTTTCCATTGCCCTAGGACAGGAGTGGGCAACCCCTGGCATGCGTGCCAAACATGGCATGCCAGTAACTTTTGCTGGCATGAGAAACCCTCTTATAATCTTCCATTTACAATTTTTTTTCTTAATATCGACTTTTTATTTTTCAGATAAATTCAGTGTAGGTGGATCTTAAATAAATAATTTTACATAACAAGTTATCTTAAAGACCATAGACATGGATTGATGAGAGAGGGGAAGAGCAATTTCAATAGTGTCGAAAATGAACTATTGAGGACTTGGAATGCCATTCCAGAAAATTTTTTCTGTTTAGAAAACTTTGCAACAGAGTTACTCTCCATGTTTTCATCCACATACGCTTGTGAATCTTTGTTCTCAGTGATGAATTTTGTTAAGTCTCGTAATAGGAGTAGCCTGAAGGATGAAAGTAGTAGCTCGTGCAGATCTCTTAAGGTCACGAAATATAAACCTGATGTAAAATCTCTGTCATCAGTGATGCAGCAGCAAAAAAGTCCCACTGATAATATCAAACGGAGTCATAAAATTTTCTGTGGGACTATCAGTGTACATGTATACATTAAAAAATAAATGTATTTTTCATCATCATATACTGTGTTTCTGTCGCTTGAATGAATTTTATTTCTTCAAGGTTCTTCACATACGTACACCTTAAGAGATATCAACTAGGCATAATATGTTCTCAAAAAATTAGGGTTGGCACACAGAAGAATTTTGAGTCAGAGATTTTGCTGGTATTGGCACGCACTCACAAAAAGGTTGCCCACCCCTGCCCTAGGAGCTGTATCAATGAAGATATTGCTTTGGTAAATGTCTGAGATTTTGCTGCCTTTGGATTCCTCTAAGATTTTTATGGTTTCCCATCTTATGTTTAAGTCCTTTATCCATTTTGAGTATATTTTTGTGTGTGGTGTAAGTTGGTGGTCTAGTTTCATTTTTTTACATGTATCTGTCCAATTTTCCCAACACCATTTATTGAAGAGACTGTCTTGACTCCATTGTATGTTCTTGCCTCCTTTGTCAAATATTAATTGAGCATAGTGGTTTGGGTCGATTTCTGGGTTCTCTATTCTATTCCATTGGTCTATATGTCTGTTCTTGTGCCAGTACCAGGCAGTTTTGAGAACAATGGCTTCTTAATATATCTTGATATCTGGTATTGAGATCTCACCTACTTTGTTTTACTTTCTCAGGATTGTTACAGCTATTTGGGGTATGAAGATTATTTCTGAGAGAAGTGAGCAATACTTTTTTTTTCCAGAAAGCATTACCTGCAAATTTTGATGACCAGTTTGACTTCACTACAACCCAAAAAACATGTATTGCTTGACAGACTGATTTTTTTTTCACCTCCTTGCTTTGATTTAAATTTTGTTTTCAAAATTGTCTGGAACTGACATAAAGATGACTAGTGTAATCCCATCATTTTTCAAAGGAGGTCCAGATAGGAAAAATGACTTGCCAAAGGCTATCTATCTAGTTAGTGGCAAAACATGAACCCACTTCTTTTTCTTAGTTCAGATATCTTTCCAATACAATAACTCTGGACTACTCTATTTATTAGGCAATATAGTCAGTCACATTGTCTGAGGCTCCCTCATTTTCCAAAGACATATAATAATGTTTGAGACTTAGAGAGGGAAAAAGTCACCAAGTTTGTTTTTTTTCTTGTCCTTACTGCCTGAATTCTCATCTCTAAACTAGGGTATTTGGCATATAAACCCTATGACCTTTAAGGTCCCTTATGGCTCTAAATTCCCATAATTATATTTTGATCCTTCTCTTCTAACAATTAATTTTTATGAAAAGAAAAATCTTTTGTTGAATTTCTTTGGGGAACACAGTGGTGGGGTGGGTCAAACACTCCCCCTGTGTACTGTTTTGATGTCCTGAGTTCCTTCCTTTTCATCGCCGTGTGCATTTGCTGATGTCAGGGCTTTGACCATGGATCATAAGCTGCAACCACCACAGTTTTTCCAGATGTTGACATACCAGGCAAATGTATTCTTTGTGGGAGCAGTTACTGCTGTGGGAAGAGAGGTCTTGGAAGCACATTCCAGTTGCAGCCTGATTTAATTGAGGTAGTAAACATCATGGGAACAATGGTTGACATTGGCCAATCTCCACCATGAGGAGGTGCACAGAGTCACAGGAGAACCAGGGGGAAGTGCAGAAAATAAGGCAAAACATATGAAGCAGTGAGGGAAGGAAAAGGGAGAGAGAATGCCAAGAAATCCAGACACATAAACAAATGGCTAATGCTTTACATTGGTTCTTCAAGAGTGTGTGTGTGTGTGTGTGTGTGTGTGTGTGTGTGTGTGTTAAAAGATCAGGGAGTAATTTATGGAATAAAAGTTTCTGCAAGTTATTCTCTTTGAGTTTTTAAGACCTTGGGAAGATAAGTTCACATTATTCTAAGATGCTTATTTTTCAATCCACTTTTAACACTTGGAGTGCGGGAAACGAGTTAAGTCGGCTCGCATGAATTGCGCGTACTCCGCGGGAGCCGTCTTTAACTCGGTTCATATAGATTTGCGGTGGAGTGCGGGAAACGTGTAAACTCGGGCCGATTGTAACTGCGTATTACCAAATATTTGTTTGTAATCCACCCTTTTGGTGGATGGAACAAAACCAAAAGACAGAGCCATCTTATATTTTGGCGGGAAATTCACCCGCACTCCAGGATTAATTAATACAATTTACAAATTACAAAAGCATTTGCATAATTAAATCACAATATTTTTACCAAGTTAATTTCACTGCCTTTCCTTAGTAGATGTGAGGCTTTGTACCCCTTTAAAGAGCTTTCTTTGCTCCCCAGGCAGCAGTAAACTGATCAAGATGCTAAAGAGGGTTGCATTCTTTTTTCACTCAAGTTTAATGACTACATATTTCCTCCACCAGTAATGCCTTTGACAAGTTAACAGTCTTTGAAGATTATGAGTGAAGTTGCTTTTTTCTAAGTTTCTACTTTCAAAAATCCCGGTATATATGACCATTCTTTACATATCCTTAAAGCTAATGTTCGCAAACCTTACTTTTTTTCTAATGCTTTTGTATCAAGCTATTTAATTTTTGAAACTTCACGTTAGTGCAATTACCAACGCACTTTGAACCAATAACTGCTCACGTAAAGTTTGATCATTGCTCTGTCCTATCTCTTCAAACTTCCTCAATGTCTCATGTTCTATCTGTCCCGTGTTTCTAAATTTATAAATCCGTCAACTAACAGATGGCAAATGCAAGCACCAATGGGCACAGAAATCAATCCAAGGCTTTTAAACATGAAATGTCCCTCAGGCAAGCAGCAGAAGGAAAAAGAAAGGGAAACTTGGATACTTTCAAAGGGAAGAAAGGATTGACTGTCTTTCCTTGTAGTTTGGTGAACCATTCAATAAATCGGGCAAATAAAATTGACCAACTGAGAATGAATCCATTTTATTGCATGAATCATGTTAATAAATTACATTGAAAGTGGTACTGGACTTTTTGCTTACCCAATATGGTAAAAACAAGTAATAGATTCACATCTTGAATGCTATTAAGTTTCATTGGAGTTAGGACCAATACCTCTCTCTAATTTTAAGAATTCCTATGAGTTGCTATGTTAAAGCCTTTGGTGCTATGGGCTTTTAATGTTTTTGGTGAAATATTTACTCAGTCTGTGGAGTCTTCACAACTGTTAAAGAGAATGTGATAATATAAAGCTAGAATATGATCACTGATCTTTTTTCTCAATATTCATTCATCCCAGATGACTCTTTCCTTAACATATGACTGTAAAGACACTGAAATAAGTAGTTTATACCAATTTAATAAAGATAATTGTGTGTCCTTCAGGCTGTACATAATGGTTGGTGAAGGAGAAAAATATACTGTATTCTTTTATCAGCTAAGAATCAAATTCAACCTTTTGAGGAATATTTAAATTTTAATTGTAATATACATTTCATGTTACAAAAAATTAGATGTTTAAATTATTTCTTCACAATATAAAATTTAAAGAAAACATAAAACTACCAGGAATAACATTCGAGCTGAACTAAGATTCTATGAGAATTAAAGTGCTAACAACTGACATTGATTTTGATGTTCATTGAACACAATCGATTGCCTAATAAAAAATATACTATATTATTTTCAAACCTGATTTTATCTAGAAGACTAAATACTTTGTAAACAATGTAAAAATATATATGACTTTGCCTGAAATTAAAATTGTATTCTATGTGGCATTACAGGGAAGAATTAAAAACAATAAATATAAATTAAATAAAAACAGATTATATATTAGCATGTCCCCTAATAATAGAAGTCTATAAAAATTTAATAAACTGTCCCACAAAATAATGACCTTCCCATCTCTACAGGTGTTAAAAGAGAATTTAGAAAACCACAGGTTAGAGAAATTCTGTCAAGCAGAAGCTGGATTAATTTATCTCTAAAGATTCACAAATCTTCTGTTCAATAATACCACAAAATATTGTGTAGAATAATGCTAAAATTATGAAATTATTATGTAAATAGAATACCTTTTATTTTAAGTCATTTCACTTTCATAAATTCTTTACATATGGGCATGCTGAATGCGATGCTCAGTCACAGATTTTGGTTGTAAATGAAACAGTAGGATAACAGGACACTTTCAGTCCAATTTTCCTTTTGGTTGCATCTCATGGGGTAGAGAAGTGCATTATAATGGCCCTCAGGATACTTATTCACATTCATATCACTGTGCTGCAGAGTCACTGAGGAGACTGCTAACCGTTCTACCATCAAACAAATATATTGCAGGCCAGCGATCCTTTCCACATCAAGTTCACTTGTAAAACATTACTGAGGAATGGTAAGGCCATTTTCCAGAATGTCATTGGTATAAAAGTCCAAAATGTCTGCGCTCGTGCAATTTGAGAAGGTGAGAAATTTGACACAAGGACTGGAATGCATTAGCACCATATCGAGATAGTCATACATCTTCATCTTCTAAATGTGAAAGAACCAGCTACAACATATCTCTTTTCTATTTTTTTTCTTTTCTGTAGGTAATTACAATTCACTTTATGTCTTTTCTTTTTTTGTACTATTTTTAAGTTGAAGCATAGCAGACACAAGCTGATATTGAAATATAGCAAAATATTACTTGATTTTGATTGCTTTACATTTATTATTTTGAGGACATAGTTGATGTATTTACAATAATGAGTCTTCCAGCTTCTGAAAAGATCACGTTATTTATTTAGTCATTTCTCCATTTTTCTCCATAATCTTTATATTTAAGTATCTGAATAGAAGTTTTTCGCATCTTTCGTTTTATTCCTAAGCATCTAATTCTTCTTTATGCTATTGTAAATGGTATTATAAATACAATCAGCACTCCAGAAGAAACCTGGCACAAATTCTCAGTAATTAGCCAACCAAGGTAACTACTATTATGATTTCCAGCATCATTGGATAGTGTTGTGTGTGTGTGTGTGTGTGTGTGTGTGTGTGTTTTTTGGGGGGGACTCTATGTAAATGGTATTACAGAGTATAGCATATATTCTTTCATGACTGACTTTTCACAATCAAATTATAAAGCAACTCATTCAGCCCTAACCAGTTTGGCTCAGTGGATAGAGCATCAGACAGAAGACTGAGGGTTCCGGGTTCAATTCCGGTCAAGGGCACATAGTTTGGTTGCAGGTTCCCCAGCCCTGATTGGGGTGCATGCAGGAGGCAACCAATCGATGCGTCTCTCTCACATCGATGTTTCTCTCTGTCTCTCCCTCTCCCTTCCACTCTCTTTAAAAATTAATGAAAAAATATCCTCGGTGAGGATTAACAAAAAATAAAAAAATAAAGCAACTCATTCATGTTGTAGCCATAAAAGTAGTCTTTTTGGAGGGAAGCTTTATTAACTTACATTTCACATGTACCTTTTCAATGCATCTGGAATTAGTTTTCATATACAATGTAAGATGTGAGGAAAAAGTTGAACTCAATTTTTCTTCCATTTACATATCCAGTTGACCTGGCATCATCTACTGAAAACGAGAAGGTTTACTTTTTTCCTGTAGAAACACCCAATTTATCCAGCATCATATACTTAAAATATGAAGCTTTCTTCACTACATTCCAATGGCACTTTTGTTATAAATGTTGTGATTGTTTATATGCATGTATCATTGTGGGTCCTTTGGGGGGATCCACTGGACTATTTGATTGTATTAACAGCTTTTACTGTATCTTTATAGTAAAACATAATACCCAGTAATTTAAATTCTCCAGTTCATTCTTCTCTAAGATTATTGCTACTCTTGACTGTTTGAATTTCCATATATAGTTTTAATCTACACACACATACATTTTTAATCTACATACACACACACACACACACACACACACACACACCCCTGCAGGGATTTTTATTAGTATTGTATTTCATTTCAAATCAATAATCATGTACATTAAGGCATTGATTTGTTCATTTTCCTTGCTTTAAGTAATGTTTCCTTTATAATTTTTTGTTTAGATATTTTGTACATATTTCATACTATTTATTTCTATATACTTCCTATGCTTGATGCTATTTTAAAGGATATTATTTGAATACTTCATTTTATACTTATTAATTTCAAACACATTGTAAATCATCTAACCAATACAATCAATAGCAAAAAATATGTATTATTTTAGTCACTGAGTTTTGAGGTGATTTATTAGGCTGCAATAATCAATGGATACATGCCTCTTAACAGTTTAATAAAATTCCCCTCTACTACCAGTTTGCCAATAGATTTTTTAAAAAGAAATAGGTGTTGATTTTATCAATATTTTCTACATCTAAGCAGATGATTCTATGTTTGCTTCATTTTTTATTAATGCAATAAGTTATAATGATTGATATACAAATGTTATACATTACTAGAACAAGTACTACTTTATGCATTACTGGATTAATTTTGTTGGTATTTTATTTTAGATTTTCGTGTCTATGTTCTTGAAATAAAAAAATGCTTGCAAATTTTTCTTACTTGAAATATCCATGCTTTGTTTCGGCATCAACTTATGTTTGTCATTAAAATGTTTGGGGCAATATTAAATTTATTTCTATCCCTAAAAGAGTTTTGTTTTGTTTTAATGATATGGAGTTTTCCAGTGGGACAATGGGTGAAAGTGGAAAAGGTATATGGGGGATAAATGGTGATGGAAAAAAATAATAAAATAAAAACAGAAAAATATATAGAACAATTTACATTTAACCTTCCATCTTGTGTCAGTTTCAGTAATGTAGTTTTCAAGATATTGGTTCACTTAATATGATTATAGTCTTCATATATTTTCATATTTATTAGACATAGACATATCCTTTGTATTTCTTTAACAAGTTGCATTATCTCTACTTTAAGTCAAATACAGGTTTGTTAGATTACCAATTTTAATAGTATTTTCAAACAAGCAAATTTTGTCTTTATTTTGTTTCATTGATTTTTGTCATTTACTTTTTATTTCTTTGTTTCCACTTTATTAGCATTTTTCTTCAGCTTCTTTGCATGAAAGTGCTTATTGTTAACTTTCATGTTTTCTTATGAATGTATATATAATAATTTTTCTTCTAAGTACACCTATAGCAGCATTCTAAAATTATGTAATATTGTCATTATATTTTAGCTCAAAAGGAATTTTTGTCTGCTTTATCTACTAGTTATTGAAGGAAGTATATATAAATCTCAAATTATGATGGTGAATTTGTCTTACCATCTCTTTTTGTCAGTTTTGAAAATATAGTATTAGCTATATACATTTTAATTCCATTTATTCTCCTCAACTTTTATACTACCTTATGGTAACTTTGAATTATGAACTTGTGTGATTTAAAAATCATACAAATATTATTATAATTATTAATTTATTATTATATTAAGTAGTCCATTTTAATTTATATTTACCCACTTATTTTTCATTTTTCATGTTCTTCATTTCTAACTAATTTGCTATGCTCCCATCAAGATCTATTGATGGGTCTATTGAAAGAAATTTACTATAAGGAATTGTCTCACATGTTCATGAAGGCTGAAAAGTCCAAGATCTGCACTTAGCAAGCTGGAGACCCAGGAGAGCCAATGGTATAATTCTAGTTCAAGTTTGAAGCACTGAACACCCAAAGAGCTGACGCTGTAAATTCTAGTCTTAGTACAAGTCTCCAAGTGGAAGGCTGTGTTGGCTGAAAGACAATCAGGCAGACAGAGAATTCTTACTGAGTCTTTTGTTCTATTCAGGTCTTTAACAGATTAACACCCACACAGACAGGCCCAGAAATAATATTCAATCAAATATCTGGCACCTGTGGTCCATTCAAATTGGCATATAAAATTAACCATCAAACCAGGATTTTTCTCTTTTTTTATTATAATTACCAAGGTTTTGTTTATTTGGGTGGAACTGGATCTGGAGAGCACAACTCTTCTATATTGCTTTGCTTTGTCATGTTTTGGGTTGTTTTCAGTGCAGGTTGTAAAATTGTTTGTTGTTTTGTTTGTTTTCCCTGAACAGAATGTGATGAGCGCATTGATCCATAATGCACTGTGACGGAAGAGCAAGGTTTCAGTGTTGCTTCCACATGCCATTTATGAGATTACAGCTGGCCACAGATCAGGGGGTTCCGTGCACTGCTAATTGATTGCTACTCTTTCTGTTTTGCTGCTAAGTTTTCATGTCACCTCAGAGAAATGTTTGGGTTTTTCTGCAAAGCAAACTCTAAAGATCTGTTTTCAAAGACCTAATTAATCAAAATGTTTACCAAAACAAAACAAAAGCATGTTGTAATAATGGTAGTACATTTGCTAACATTATCTTGCCTTAGTAAAATAGCTAAATAAATTTGGTGAATTTAATTTAAAATAGATTAAATGAATTACTTTTATATAAATTATCAGTCTCAATATTGAAAGCATTTCATTTACACATGAAATACTGTAGAATATATATCATATGTAACCTATATATTTAAATTATATTATACATATAAAATTCAGAATATTATTCTTCTACTGAAATTAAGCAAATTTCTACACGTGATAATGAAGATTCCTTATCTTATGAAAGGAGTTATATCTCAAGGCTGTCTCTTAAAAATTTATTTGAAAGGATAAAATATTCCATGATGAAATCACATCAAACTTTGCACATGAGGAATGACAGATCCTATGTGAAACATTTCTGCAAAAATTCCAGACTCTACTAAAATGTCTGGTATTTCTAAAAACCCAAGTAGATATTTTTGGTAAAACATAACATTATCTCAAGGCATTCCACAAGCTGTCCCTCCCCACATCTGTTAGCAAAGTTCTTGTCAAACATGGACCTTGAAATGTGGCTCTGAGCCCTTTAACTCTTTCACTCAAAACTGGTGGTGTAAAGTTGTTATATAATATTACAATTGTGTCCCCAGGGAAATATTATTTCAATTCTTTTAAATTCCAGATGAAGAAATAGATTCAGGGAAGTGAGGAGATGTGTTCGGTTCAATCAACTAGTTAGGGGCAAAACTTGTCCCAAAACAAGGCTATTCATTAGCTCTAAAACAGTGGTTCTCAACCTTCCTAATGCCGCGACGCTTTAATACAGTTCCTCATGTTGTGGTGACCCCCAACCATAAAATCATTTTTGTTGTTACTTCATAACTGTAATTTTGCTACTGTTATGAATCATAATGTAAATATCTGATATGCAGGATGTATTTTCATTATTACAAGTTGAACATAATTAAAGCATAGTGATTAATCACAAAAACAATATGTAATTATATATGTGTTTTCCGATGGTCTTAGGCGACCCCTGTGAAAGGGTCGTTCGACCCCCAAAGGGGTCGCAACCCACAGGTTGAGAACCACTGCTCTAAAAGAAGCAAAGAGCGTGCCTTGTCCATCTCTAGGCCCATGATACCAAGTTTGTTGGAGCAATATGGCTGCCACTTGACACCACAATAGGATAGGTTGTGTAATCAGCAATGAGCCAGTTTTCAGAGCAACAAAACGAAGAAAACTTTCATAAAAAGCTTGAGCAAAGAAGAAATTTGGCTGTATTATCCAAACCCTGGGAAGGATGAAAATAATGCTGAGTGAGTGGGATCAAAGTAGGGAATGGGAGATGGGATCAGAATAATGTACCCTGTACACAGGAGAATGAGGTGACTGAAATCTCAGGAAAACAGGATATGACAAGATCTGGCCATTTAGTCCTGTGGCTAATGATGATGGCCAATCCTCTATTTGTTGGGAGGGGTGGTGTTTTCAGGCAAATGAAGCACATTGGTTGAGACGTGGAGGATGGCAGCTGGGCAGTCCTCTTTAGAAGGCCTGACGGTCCTCCCTTCTTACTAAAGTATGGCCCCACCTCCACCCTAATATATTAATTGGTCCATGTTCTCAAAAGTAATTTCAACCTGGTGTATTTTTCTGTAATTTTTACCAATTACCATACTACAGTAAAGTTAACAGACTCAGAATTGATATCTTTTCAGGTGACATTTTTATGTGAAATTAAATTTTATTCATTGTAAAGTTTTCTATTATGTTTAAATCAAACATGTTCTTGAAGAACACATTTTCTGAATTTATTATAGTGGTTCTTAGTAAAAATTATACAGCAAAGCATTATATGTTTTCATATATGTAGAAGTATATGCTTTGTGGTAATTGAGTGTTTTATTTTGTACTAGAGGCCCAGTGCATGAAATTTGTGCACGGGTAGGGGGGGAGTTCCCCTCAGCCCATCCTGCACCCCTTCACAATTCGGGACCACTGGCTCCTAACTGCTCACCTGCTTGCCTGCCTGATTGCCCCATGCAGCCTGCTGTTCAGTCATTTGGTCGTCCCTCACTAACTCCCCTGCTGGCCTGGTCACCCCATGCAGCCTACTGTTCAGTCGTTTGGTTGTCCCTCACTAGTTCCCCTGTCAACCTGATCGCCCCATGCAGCCTGCTGTTCGGTTGTCCGTCTGGTTGTTTTGGTCATGACGGCCCCTGGCTTTTTATATATTAGGATTGTATTTTTAAAAATCGTTAAAGCTATTATTTTTTAATCTAAGAAATAATTTAAAAAATGTTTACCATGATCAGTGACTGAGCATAGACCAATGAACCAGGAGGTCACAGTTTGATTCCGGTCAGAGCACATGCCAGAGTTGTGAGCTCAATACCCAGTAGGGGGTGTGCAGGAGGCAGCAGATCAATGATTCTCTGTCTTCATTGATGTTTCCATTTCTCTCTCCCTCTCCCTTCCTCTCTCTGAAAAAAAAAAGTTTAACTTGGGGCAACATTATTTATTTAAATATGTTAGTAAATGTAATACTATTAAAAACATTTTAATTAGCATATATTTGAATAACTATTCATTAACCTGCACCACTACATAATAAATTTTTAATTAAAAACTCTACCAGCACTTAATAGTTTGTTACTTCTTTTAGCATATTGAAAGCTACTTAGACTAAAACCCTAACTCAATGAGAACGCAAATATTTGGATGGCTAATAACAGCAGAGGAAAAATTCGGTTTGGATACCTCCGTTTTTTCATTTATTTAGACAAACAGAATGACAAAAATAAAGTTCTGTCTGTGTAAATGTATGGTTATTAACTCATTTTTAGATACTCTTTGAAATAACTGATTTTTTTATTTATTTTTTATTTTATTTTTCCCATCGCCATTTATCCCCTTTATGCCCTCTCTCTTCTACCTCCACTTCCCCCTCCCTGAAATCACCACACTGTTGTCCATGAGTTCTCTCTCTCTCTCTCTCTCTCTCTTTTCTTTTTTGCTCAATCCCTCAACACCTCCCCTCCCCCCCCTCACCCCCGGACCAGAGCTATCTGCCTGCTCTCTATCTATGAGTCTGTCTCTATTTTGCTTGGTAATTCAGTTTGTTCATTAAATGAATAACTGATATTTTTTCTTTCTTGAAGGGGAAAAAGAAGAAAGAATTTCACGTTATATAAATTAACAAAGCAAAGTTCACATATTTTTGTAAAAGGAAAATAAATGAATTTGTGCTTTGGATAGGTGGTCTTGTCTCCAGTCAATGGCTGGAACCAGTGATTCCGAATCTTCCTATGCCTCCCCCTTTGGCATTGTTGTATATACTTGATCCTACACATACCATATTATTCTACCTTTGCTATTTTCATAGATCTTGCTAATAACATAAGAGTTGCATCAGAACCTAGTTTCAAAATTTGGGTGGTAATTGAATATCTATTTCAATAAAAAATGAATGTGAAAATAGCATGATCATAAATGTTCTTATTGCATTCCGAAGCACAAACTCCCTGCCTTAACTAGTTAAGTGGAAGTTATTTTGAAGTGTTCAGGAATGAGTAAGCTCTTTTTTAAATTTGTGTTTTCTTACACTTTGAAGGGTAGAAGGATCTTCTTAGATGCTGCCTTAGTATGAATGCCAACAGGAATTGCTTGTGGCTGAGGCATTCCTTCCCACACAAGCCCCAAATGCTAGGGCAGCTGTCTCCATAACAGGTTAACATGTCCCTACAAATGTTCCCTTGCTCTGAATGGCCAACATGAAGTTTAAATAGAGTCAGAATAGGATGTGGGAAAGCAACTGTACCAAAAAAATTTTTAAAGTCATGTAAACAGCTTCCAGTCTCCACCTCATCTCAAATGCCCCGTTCAGGTTCACTGCTTCTTTTCCAATCTTTGATGAGAAGAAAAGCTGACTATCAATGGGGTTCTTTCAAGGAAACATGGAAAAATTCCCTCCTCAACCATGGGCGTGTGCTTTATTGTTTTATGTATATTTTATAGATAGGGCATCAAAGACCCAACTATATAAGCTAAAATAAATTTTGTTGTAGAAATTTCCTATAGAAGGCAACATAAAAATATTTTGCCTTCTATTTTTTGCTTGTGTGTCAGGATGGAGTTTGTGCTGGACTAAGTCTCCTAAAGGGTACTCCATGGTAAGTTCCCAATCCTATCTTCTGATTGCCCCCCTGTAGAAAAGCATGAAGATAAGAGAGTAAGTATTCCCAACAGTCAACATAGCCTTTGTCTTTTAGGTAAGATTCAGCAGCTAAATTTTCCCCCATTTGTTAAGGTTCTCAGACCCTTTGCCTTTTTTTTTTAAATCCTCACCCAAGGATATGTTCTTATTGATTTAAGAGAGAGAGGAAGGAATAGAGGGAGAGAGAGAAAAATAAACATTAATGCAAGAGAGAAACATCAAAATATCAGTTGCCTCCTGTATGTGCCCTGACCAGGGATCAAACCCACAACCTGGGCTTGTGCCCCAAAAAGGAATGGAACCCACGACCCTTCAGTGCATGGGACAATGCTCCAACCAACTGAGTCACACTAGCCAGGGCTCAGACCCCTACTCTTTTTTTAAAAATTATTTTATTGATTTTTTTACAGAGAGGAAGGGCGAGGGATAGAGAGTTAGAAACATCAATGAGAGAGAAACATCGACCAGCTGCCTCCTGCACACCCGCTACTGGGGATGTGCCCGCAACCAAGGTACATGCCCTTCACCGGAATCGAACCTGGGACCCTTCAGTCCGCAGGCTGATGCTCCATCCACTGAGCCAAACCGGTTTGGGCGAGACCCCTACTCTTAATTTAGGTCTGAATGTTCCTGGGTACCCACTGCATTTACTAAGATCCCTCAATTTAAAATTAGGCCAGTGGATTGGGTACTAAAAAACGTGTCTTCGTACCATAGCTTAATCCTGGGAAACCTTTGAATAGTAACTATTAGGCTCCAGCAATTGGTACCTCCAAAATAGAAACATTTCATGAACTCAACCAGCTTTTTTTTTTGTTTTCTCTACATCACCCCCTAGTCTTTCAGTAATAAACCAGCCACCACTCAGATATTTCAAATTGCATGTCAAAAAAAGTCTCTTCCTTGAGTTAGTTGATTCTGAGTAAGAAGGGTAACTGTTGTCTAGGCTACTGACTTTGGCCCAGCCTCTGTCAACCTTTCAAAATAAGATCACGATTACTGACTGTACTGGTTTTCTAAGGATGCCATGACAAGTGCCTCAAACTAGGTCACTTAAACAACAGGTATTTTAGAGGCTAGAAGCCCCAAATCAAGATGTTGGGAAGGTTGGTTCCTTTGAGGACAGTGAGGAAAAATACATTCCATGCCTTTCCCTTCGTTTCTGGTGGTTTGCCAGAAATCTTTGACCTTCCTTAACTTATGGCAGCATATCTCCAATCTTCACATGGTGTTCTCCTCGTGTGCCTGACTGTGTCCAATCTTTTTCTTTTCATTAGATCATCCGTCACATTAGCTTAGGGGCCCACTGTACTCCAATAGAACCATATCTAAAATCATTGCATCTGCAGTGACCTTACTTCCAAGTGACGTCATCTTCTGAAATAGTGAGGGTTAGGAGTTCAACACACGAACTTGAATTTATGGGGGATAAGAGTCAACCCATAAAACTGACCAGACCTAGCCAGTTTGGCTCCATGGATAATGTGTTGGCCTGTGGACTGAAGTGCCCTGGGTTCTATTCCAGTCAAGGGCAGTATCTAGGTTACAGGTTTGATCCCTGTCCCTGGTCAGGGCACATGTGGGAGACAATCAATTGATGTGTCTCTCTCATATCAATGTTTCTCTCCCTCTCTCTCTCCCCCTCCCTTCCACTCTCTCTAAAAATCAATGGGAAAATATCCTTGGGTGAGGATTAACAAAACAAAACAATAAAACTGACCAATAAGTCCTTCGGGGTACCAACTCCTTGATTCATCATTTAATATTTCTAGTATCCTAAATTCAAGTTTTTCCATTTCTGTTTTTCTTTATATTTTGTATATTCAGAGTTCTAATGCATTTTTATCTTCTTTTTGAAACGAGAGAATTTATTTGGTAATTCAATAAGCATATATTTATTAAGCACATATTATCTTTTAGCCACAGGAACACAGTGTAAAACAGAACGTGGACATCTCCAGCTCAAATGGACTTACAGTCAAATTAGAAAGAAACAGGCAAAAGAAAATACAGAAATTTATAATCAAGGAATTATAGATATTAAATGAAATAAACTATTCTTCAGGTATAGAACACTAAAGAAGTTAAGAATTTGTTTACTTTTATTTATACGGCTCTCCAAAGCTTAATTTTTCATATTTAACGATCAGTTTAAGTGACAACCTGACATTCCAAAGGAATTAGCTCCTAGCATGAGGAAAGAGACTTCACAAAAGTTTATTTCAAGGGCTCACTGAGCATCTTTGGGCCAGCAACCACAGATATTTTTTTATTATATCCTTAAGACTTTGAGCAAATATTGCTCAGAAATATGAATGGAAAAGATTCATTCTAGAAATGACTTTCGCTTTATGCTTTGTTCTTTGCCTCAGGTAACTTAAGCAAATGATTTTTCAAGAGGCACAGTTGGATGAGATGTACATGGACCGCAGAGTAGATGGGAATCATGCAAATGAGAAGAAAGGGGAGGAACCCATTAAGTACCAAAAATAGCAACAAGGTTACAGAGGAGCTAGATAAAATTCTCTCCCTTCATGGTTAGTGTCACCCAGGTGAGCAGAAAGATCCCATTCTTAAACCAAGAGTAGGTAGTTTAAGACTACTACTTGTCATGTATTATTCATGTATTGTGCAGAAACATCTACACAAGAGATACGCTTCATTTTAATTTTTGTTGTTATTTTATTTAAAAAATGACACCTTTTAAACAATTTTTATTCCTTAAGAAAGATCCAGGAAGATCCAAGTGTCTGACTTCAGTGGAATTGGTAGTTCCAATGCAGATATCTTTCCAATTTTTAAAAAGGTCTAGTGAAGTAAAAGGCATTCTAGGAAGGAAAACCTAAAGCCTACAGCAACCTAGGCTAAGAGCAGTTGAGAAGTGATTGTCCTCAGTGCTGTCCTCTTGTTAAAAGGTCAACACTAGGAAGAGATAAAGCCATAGCTTAACTTGACAAGGTATGGCCATGTTGCTCTGAAGAATCAGTATAGCAGTCTTCACTTCCAACAGAAATGCATGAAGATTCCTTTAATTCCATGTGGTTGGGGACATATGGATACTTCCGGGCAATGAATTGTGGGTAATACTGTCATATGTCATTTATCTGCCAATACAAAGACCCAGGCCCCATCCCAACTCCATCCCCTCCCTCACTCTCTGCCCAAGCTGGGTCCCTGAGTGTGTTTAACAAAGGACTGCTGCTGACACTATAACATACCTAAACAGAAGTGACAAATAAACTTTCAGTATATTCAGCCACTAAGTTTTTGGTGTCATTCATCTTCATAGCTTACCCTAGCCCAGTGGTCGGCAAACTCATTAGTCAACAGAGCCAAATATCAACAGTACAACAATTGAAATTTCTTTTGAGAGCCAAATTTTTTAAACTTAAACTATATAGGTAGGTACATTGTTATTAACTTAATTAGGGTACTCCTAAGGCTTAGGAAGAGCCACACTCAAGGGACCAAAGAGCTGCATGTGGCTCGCGAGCTGCAGTTTGCCGACCACAGCCCTAGCCCATTCAGACAGATGAACTCCATAATCATAACCTTAGACATTAGCTATATTTGCTATTTTTTAGAGTATTAGGTATATAAATTTATATTCCAATATTGTTTTAATATGCATTTTTCTAATATCAAATATCCTGCATATCTTATCATATGATTGTCAGACTTTTGTGTTTCCTCTTCTATGTTCCTATTCATAGATACTGCCTATTTTAAATAGAGGTAGGCAAAAGTAGGTTTACAGTTGTGATACAAATAAATAATACAATAATTAATCCTATATAATAAATAGGTAATATGCAAATTGACCATCATGCCCTCACACAAGATGGCCACCCCCATGTGGTCAAAGATGGCCACCACAAGATGGCTGGCAGAGGAGGGCAGTTGTGGGCAATCTGGCCTACAGGGGAGGGAGGGCAGTTGGAGGGGACCAGGCTTGCAGGGGAGGGCAGTTAGGGGTGACCAGGCTGGCAGGGGAAGGCAGTTAGGGGTGACCAGGCCAGCAGGGGAGGGCAGTTGGGGGCAATTGGGCTGGCAGGGGAGCAGTTAGGCATAGATCAGGCTGGCAGGGGAGTGGTTAGGGGGTGATCAGGCTGGCAGGAAGAAGAGGTTAAGGGCAATCAGGCAGGCAGGCAGGTGAGTGGTTGGGAGCCAGCAGTCCTGGATTGTGAGAGGGATGTCTGACTGTCGGTTTAGGCCCGATTCCTAAACCGGCAGTCGGACATCCCCTGAGGGGTCCCAGATTGAAGAGGGTGCAGTCTGAGCTTAGGGACACCACCACCCCCCATGCACAAATTTCATGCACTGGACTCTAGTCATTAATAATACAAGAATAAACTGTTTCACACACTCACAACTATAAACCCACTTTTGCTTACCCCTATATTGCTGTCTCCATACTATTGATTTTCATGAGTTTTATTCATGTGTTTGTTAACCCTTCTTCAGTTTTACATATTACAAATATTTGTTCCATTCTGGCAATTTGTCTTTAACATCATCTGCAGTGTCTTTTTTGAAAAAGAAATCCTTCATTCTTATATTATCAAAGTGTCAATAATTTTGCCATTGATGTTTTAAGAAATCCTTCCCAACCTCTAGGACAAAAAGACAAATTTCTACTTTTTCTTTTAATAACTTTGTAGTTTTTATTTTAATATTGAGTTGTTTGCTATTTTACTTTTAAATAGAGCATCTTATTATCACCCAACATATATTCCATGTTGTAGACTTTTACAAAAAAAGAAAATTGAGGTAACTATCTCAGAATCAAAGAAAACTAGTAATTGCCTGACGTATAAGTTGAATTCATGTCTGCTGACTCTAGTATTAATGTAACATTAGTATTGATTCCTATAAGTCATGTGTCAAGACTGTGTTTCCAGTAAAGCATGAAACACTATAACTTAAAATCCAACTTGTATATACAATCTCACAGAAGTTCCTTATAAGGCCTGTAAGTGATCATTAGTTTCTGTGTATTCGCTCCTCAAATATTTCTGCCAAGTGAGCCATGAGATAACACTCAACAAAATGGGATGTTTGTTTAATAATTACCACAAAGCATCTCTCCTAGTGATTCTAACTAATAAGGAGAAACAGAAAAAAATGTGCCGTATGTTTGCCAGCTAGAAGAATATGTTGTAAAATTGCCTGCTTTCAAAGAGTAAGTGACATTGGGGGTGAATTGTGAGACTAATATTTCTCTTTTTAAAATGTTTTTATTTATTTTTTAGAGAGAGAGTAAGGGAGAGGGAGAGAAACATCTATGAGAGAGAAACATTGATTGGCTGCCTCCTGCATGCCTACTGGGAATGAAGCCCACAACTCCGCAATATGCCCTGACCAGGAATCAAACCAGTGACCTTTTGGTGCATGAGATGACACTCAAACAAATGAGCCACACCAGCCAAGGCTCAATAATATTTTTTAAATATATTTTATTGATTTTTTTACAGGGAGGAAGGGAGAGGGATAGAGAGTTAGGAACATCGATGAGAGAGAAACATCGATCAGCTGCCTCCTGCACACTCCCTACTGGGTATGTGCCCGCAACCAAAGTACATGCCCTTGACCAGAATCGAACCTGGGACCCTTGAGTCCGCAGGTTGACACTCTATCCACTGAGCCAAACCAGTCATGGCTCAATAATATTTTTTGTGTATTGCTCTTACTTATGTATTGCTTTAAGCCATACTCTGTTTTGGTGTCAAATATATATGAATGGCTAAAATACATTATCTTTGGTATCAAGAAACACACACATGCATGCTCACACACACACACACACACACACACAAAATCACTGATTATTAGTGTATAACTGGTGGTAATACATCAGATTCTAAGAATGAGATTCCTGGAAACACAGCAGAAATGTAACATGGGCTCTTGCTATTTCTATCCCAAAGATTTATTTGTAAGTGATTCAGAAAGCCTCAAGATTCTTAGCTAAGGATGGGTGAGACAAACAAAATCTGTCAGAAACACTGTTTAATAACAAGTCTTTATTTCATGCTGACTACTCTTGAAATCCAAGGACAGAATGCTGACAGGGCCATTAAAAAAAAGACTTGGGATCATCTGATTATATTGCAGAAGCCTGTAGTTATTCCAATGACTTGTGTTAAAGAAACAAGGTCATCATTTTAAGGGGTAGGAATGAAATAATTCTAACCCATTGAAAGTTTATGTGTAATATTCAGATGGTATTCACTTAATAGCAATTAGAACTCCTCTACTTTTCATTTGGCTTCTCCTTTTTTAACTAAACAACAACAACAACAACAAAACACACACAGGTATTTTAGTGAAAAATAAAATACTTTACTCAAACCAAACAATATCACTTCTATCCTTTGTTTTATATATCCAAATTTGGCGGGAGTAGAATATACTAAAGCCCAAAGGGGTATTATTCAGGAACTATATATTATATATTCTTCTGTTTTATATTTTTGGATTAATCTCAGCTATATTAAAGTGACTTTCTAAATTTCTTTTTCTCTTGTCAAAACTTCTTAGGTTGGTTGCTTGCACTCTCTGAATCAAAAGCAGTTTTAAAAATAAGTTAAATGTTTCATTATCTAAACAAATTAATCCAGATTTTTCCCAGCAAAGCTCATTAAATATTCATCAGCTTTGAAAGAAGTTAAATCTTCTTTCTTTGTAAGAAAATAAATGATTCTTTTTCACTGTATACAGGATATGTATCCTGAACAAGTTATATTATTTGTTCTGGGCAAACTTTATTCAAAGTTCACTAATGTATTTCACAAACAATCATTGATTACTAAGTATGTATTTCATATTCTAATAGGAATAGTGGACAAAAGGTAAAGTCCTTGTCACCATGGAATTTACAGCATAAGAAATTAGTCAAATATATAACTCATTTTCTATGATGAATAAAAATGTTTGTTTTTATAGTATAACTAGAGGCCCTGTGCATGAGATTCATGCACTGGGGGCAGAGGGGTATGCCTCAGCCAGACTGTACCTTCTCATTGTCTGGGACCCCTCAGAGGATGTCCGCCTGCAGGTTTAGGCCCAATTCCCCCAGGTACCGGGCCTAAACTGGCAGTCAGACATCCCTCTCGCAGTCTGGGGCTCTCACAGTCCTGAACCCCTCGCTCCTTACCACCTGCCTGTAGCAGAGGTGGGAGAGGTGAGCCTGGCTTCTGGCTGAGTAGCACTCTCCCTGTGGGAGTGCACTGACCACCAGGGGGCAGCTCCTGCATTGAGCGTCTACCCCCTGATGGTCAGTGCGTGTCATAGTAACCCGTCATTTCACTGTTCGGTCGATTTGCATATTACGCTTTTATTATATAGGATCATTTACTATACTTTAAATCACTGTGACATATCATTATGACAACAAGATAACGTAAATCATTATGTCAAAGTAAGACACAAGAATCTCACAGTGATTAAAGCCTTATTAATGGCACAACCACCTTATACCTTATAAATTGCTATCTCATGGCCAACTCCTGCATTCTGTCCTCCCTGTTGAGTCAGCAGGCACTGGGCGTTAGAGATGAGAGGCACTGGTTAACAAACTTATGCAGGCTTCAGGTACACTATTCCATAATACATAATCTGTACTCTGTACTGTGTGTTCACCACCCCAAGTCACATCTCCTTCTGTCACCATTTATCCCCCTTACACCCTCCTTCATCTCCTTCCACTCCCTTCCCTGGCAGTCACCACACTTGTGTCCATGTCAACATGTTTTGCTACGTGTGAAAGTTTTTATCACCATCCATCATGAGGTCTGATAATTCACTTGAAAAGCAATTCATGGAGTCCATGTACAGCAAATGTCTACATATGAAAGTATTTGTAATTAAAGCAAGTATCCCTTTACTTAGAAATAACTCTATGCTTGAAGTGAAGGTATCACTTTAACTTGAATCATCCAAATAATTAGTTTATGTTTCCACTCGCCTCTGTTTTGCCAGTGCATACAGAAAATTTGTAAATAAAACCATGTACACACCGATGTACACACATAAATACATACATTCATATATATCCATGACCCCTATAATTGTAACAAGACTCTTCCTTTTAAAATAATTGTAGCCTTTACCGTACCCCAGCAGAGCAGTAATGTGTGTGTGCATGAGGTAGAGATAGAGCCGATTTCCAGATTTGTGTGGTTTTTATAAGCCAGTGCCATCTGTTTACCATTGAACATTTCCTAAGGCCTACTTCCCACCACTTTAAGACACTCCATCAAAGCCAATATCCAACGGCTCTTCTAAAATGCGAATGTTACAAATCATTCCCTTAGCAAAATATTTTGTTCTTCAAATTCCATGTTTTAAAAGCTGCATAGCAAGGGCAGAAACAACAACCCAAAAGGCATAATTTCTAAGTAGCGAAAGTAACAAGTTTTCATTATTGCTCTCATTTGCCCATTCAGCATAATTCTTTCCCCTCTACTTCACTAAAGCTCTGGCATTTTAACCTTGAGCACAAAGTTCGGATTTTAGTGGGAGATTAAATGGATTAAAATCCCTTAAGACTCACAGAAATAAATATCCTCTGGAGAAATTTCAAGCATCGTAGTCATTGGTGAAAGAATATTTGGATCAGGAACTTTCCCAGAAACCACATTCTCAAAACATCCCCTTGCTTGACTCCATCTCACTGAGCTGGAGGGAGAGCCTGGTTTTAGCATCAGAAGGAATTGGGTTCCAACAGCAATTCCCATCTTCACTACAACTATGACGATGGGCAAATCAGTTTAGGTGAATGCATAATGAGGATAAGAATATTTCTTCCTTAGAGATATTATTACAGCTGAATGTTAGAACGCATAGGAAGTGTCAGGCAGGTAGGTACTTAATGAATGACAATAATTAGCCGTAGAGTTTGCCCATTTCATTTTCATAGTAGAATGTCAAAATATGTTCTATATTCTCATAATTTTGGTTCTCTCAATAAAGTTATGACCTCAGTTTAATACTCTACTCTTTAAAAAAATGAGGTATTCATAAACTAACGGGAAACTTGTAGCTTTGTTAATGTGGAAATTTTTCTCAGTAGTAAAAACACATTCATTGCTAAGTGCTTTCAATTTCTACTCTGTAGTGGCACTTTTTATTGAAATGGAACAATTTCATTTACTACTTGTATTTGAGCAGGAGTGATATGGTAATTCTACATGGTTCTAAAATCCAGTGTTTTTGGTGTAATGTGAGAAGAAAGTGAGAGAGGGACTGCACACATACAGGCTATGTTGTCAAAATTCAATAGCATAAAATCATGCCCCTAGGCCATAAAATATACATGCTAAATACTTGAAAATCACTTCTTTTGTCTAAGTAGGAAATAAAAAACAGGGAGAGAATAGGTTGAGTAAATGATTTTTGTTTGTTTTTTAAAAGTCTTCTTGGAAATAGCAGTGTCACACAAAAAAGAAATTATTTACTATTTTTGAAATACATTCATAGGAATTGTTTCATACAGCATTTATCCATAAACTATGGATATCTGACTATATTAGAATATGAGCCCAATTTAGATAACTATTAAGTTATACTTCCAAGCGATGGTAAAACTAATATTTGTTGATATTAAAACTTTGTTTTATATTTCTATTAAGTCATATTTTGAAGATCCTAAAGTTATGGAAGTCAGG
The DNA here is from genome assembly GCF_000147115.1 of Myotis lucifugus. Lineage (NCBI taxonomy): Eukaryota > Metazoa > Chordata > Mammalia > Chiroptera > Vespertilionidae > Myotis > Myotis lucifugus. The sequence continues at coordinate 1,796,782 of NW_005871211.1, read as the reverse complement.
TTAATCTAATTTCTGCAAATTGATTTTTTTATGCATTTTCAGCAAGAACACAAATAGCTACCTCTTTTCTTCTGTGTGCCTGATATTGCTCTGAGCACCTCATTTAATCCTTAGAACAACCTGTAGGATAAGCATTGAGGTCCTTATTTTAAAAAAGAGAAAATTGACTGTTTTTAGAAGTGAAGAACCTCCATTTTTCTGACTTTGCAAAGGGAAAGCCAGGCCCCAAACCCAGTCACAGTGCTGCCAAAGCCTCCATTCTCAGTTCCTCGGACAGCCACGAGTGTATGCCCAGTGGATCACATTCATCTTTCAGGTATGACAGCTTTTAGCAGGGCTCTCACCGTCTCTGGGGAACTGATGGTAGATAGAACTGCCTGCATCAGTCCTGATAAGAGTGGCCAAAGGTGCTTGATCACCAAAACAGCTTCATAAAAGCCTGCCATGGCTCTCTGTGTGAAAACTATTAGAAAGTTGGGAAACAAGGTAAGGACAGTATATTAAAACCAGGAAGGAAAAGGAAGGGAAGGAAAGGGAAGGGAAGGGAAGGGAAGGGAAGGGAAGGGAAGGGAAGGGAAGGGAAGGGAAGGGAAAAAAGTCATAAATATTTCTAGTGCATATTCTTTTATCAGGTTAACTAGTCGGCATCATGGAGAGGGGACTTCCTATTGGAAAGACATTTCCACCCAGGGAAAGGGTATCAGTAATGAAATCTTTCATCCTGGAAAACACCATAGTGGCCTAATTATCAGGAGGAACAGACCTAAGACAGTAAAGTTGGGTGCTATAGCAACTGAAAGAAAAGGTGATACAAGTAAAGCTTGACCCCCTTATGCTGTTATTAGGATCATCTCTACTCACAAGGAACATCCTTGCGAGCTGACAGATTGTGTCAATAGTTATATAGGTTTAGTTTTTATGAGAGACTTTGGTGTGGGTGTCAGTACTCAGGAAATTAGGTAAACATAATGAAGACATGGTTGATTTTTTCAATAATTATGGTTTACACTGGCATAGGCTTGAACTCTCACAGTCATCCTGCAATGCAGATGGAGCCAGAATGATCCCTAAATTATGGCATACATAGCAGACATGAATTAATCAATTGACTTAACCAAGTGTACTTTGATTGCCTTTGATCATGTTGATAGAATAAAGGAGAGGTTCTCAAATTTTTAATGTGAATAAAACTTAACAAGGGATCCGTTAAAATTCAGATTTCTACGTACAACCCTAGAGTTTCAGTTTTCTAGAGTGAGGCTCTGGGATCTACATTTTTAACAATACTCAACTGGTTTTGTGGAAAATGATTGAGAGAAAAATTAGCTGACGAATTTCTTGGTTCACAAATGTTAAGTTGATTACAGACAAGCTTGAGGAATAATTGTGGCCTGGAGTCTCCTGTAGTGTTGGTCTCCCCTATGGAAATATTACAGGATCTAACAAACTTTATAATGGCTTAAATCAAGCCATCTGCCAAGGAAATAGCTATGCAGGCCAGGGCAGTGAACAAAGGAAGGGGCCTCAGATACTAGTTCCCAGGAACACCACAAGGAAGCTCAGACCACAGAGAGAAAAGGACTAATTGACCATATTACCAACTAGTCTAGACAGGCAAGACCACCTGCTTGGGCATTATCAAGTTGTGGGTGTATCTAGGGCCAAGTCCTGGGTTTGTGGTCTTTTCCATTTTTCTATCTTAAAGATTGCTTCCTCTTTAATAAAAATTGTGCTAAGGGAATGACTTTGGTGTTCATAAGAAATACTTGAGGAGAATTAGACCAAAAAAAATTTTTTTTAAATACTTGATATCTTCACTTATAATGCCTTTCTTGATCCTGCCAGCTAACGCAATCATCCCTTCCACTTATTTCCCTTTGCACTGCATGCTCACCTCCAATTGACACTATGATTAATCTGTGGGGCATGTGCTTTATGTGCCCTTCCTATCTGTGGGCTCATTATGGACAAGGTCCATTGTCAATTTACTGTTTTATCCCCACACTGCGTGTGGCACATACCTGGCACTCCTAAGCTACTGTTTCCTGGGGAATTGGTTAGTGGGCTTTTCATTTGCTAAGGAGTGACCTCTTTCAGAACTGCTATTAATATCTATGAACAGATCATTTGGGAAGCTTGCCAAGCAGGTACCATTCCATAACCCATCTCTGCCATAGAAAAAATAGAAAGAAAAATTACCTGTATCAGATATGTTTTTCCTCTGATCTGAGACTTGTGATACAATTTGTGGAAACTGAATCCAAATGTAAGTACTTAGGAAGGAAGTCATTATCATTAGGGAGACCAGGATTCCAGAATCTTAATTCCCTTAAGGGGAAGAGTCAGCAGAGTTTCCTTGGACAAGGGCTTGGCAAGAACTTGGTCAAAGGTCTTGAGTTCTTGCCAAACCTTAACCTGAGCCTGGTTAGAGGGGAAGGCAGTGCACAGACCACTGCAAGGCTAAGTGCATCCATTTAATCTAAAGGTCTGTTGCCAGGAGAAGCTGAAAGAGATCTCTTTTGGGTATTGCCAGTAGTAAAGGCTTGTGGGTTGGGCCCAGTGGTTTGAACTTATTTATCCCTTTGCGCATTTATTGAAGATTTATGGCATCTAGCGCTGTTGTTGCGCAACTAGTCAGGCGTCTGACTTCTGTTTGTGGCCTGTTTGGCATAGAAATGGCATGTGGATGTGGTTTGGTCTCAGTGGCACCTTGGTCCAATAGTGTATCTTGGCCCGATGTGATGTATTTTGGACAATTTGGTTAATCCCTTTAATATGTTGTTCCAGAGGCAAGAGTTCATGGTGTCTTAGCAGTATTAGAACCTAGTAACAGTTTGTTCTTCAAAATTTAGTCTTGATGGAGTTTTTGCTGGTTAGTCAGGTCATGGTGGAAGCATATAAATATCTAACTGAACTTGTTCTAATATTCCACATATGAATTATTGATTTGGGCCAATAGATAGGATTTGGAGATGATTCTGTAAAATTATGTATTTGGGAGGCAACATTAGCATTCTGGTCAGTGTTTATACTGCTTGTAGCCTCAGTTCTATGGCCCATACTGTATGAGGGTTCAGCTTGGTAATTAGATAATAGTGGAATGGTGAATTTAGGTCTTCAAGTAAATGGATAAAGCCTGTGGAGTCATAAGAAAGCTTTCAATTCTTAGAGAATTCTTGGTGTCTACTACTGTATGCACATGTGAACTTGTATTTGAAATGTGGGAAGAGATACCAAAAACTCTCTCCATGTTTAGGGCTGCTGTTCTATCACAGACTGTAACAATGTGTAGATTGCCATGGTGATTCCATTACTTTCTTACCATTACTGGGGTCTGATGGTAGAGCAATGTGGGTGCTGCACTTGGGGTCTGGTAATGGTACCCCAATAATTACATACCACATTGTTGTGTGGGATGGAGTAATGGTGGACCTTATAGCCCTGGACACATGAGTCACTTTGGTGCTATAATTATACAATTCCATGGTAAAAACAGAGTACTGTATTGGCCCTATTTTATATGGATGATAATTTTTTAGGAGGAAACTGATCATGGGGAGCTGATGTTTTCCTAGGATAATATTTACCTGGGATCCTGAATTCCAAGTGCTGTTACATGATGTGTATCCTTAGGCTTCTACCAATTACCTATTCTTTTCAAAAATCATATTCCTAGTACAGAATGAAATATATCCACTTCCCAAATATTTGCAACATAAGTTCTGGGTGCTCTATTCAAACTCCTCTTACTGAGCCACTGTATTCTGCTGCTAACAGTTTACACCATCACCCTTCTCCAGAACATGAGCATTAGATAATGGGAACTGACTCATACGAACATAAATGGAAGGTAAACCTCTAGACCCATGGGGTTGCTACATAGACAGTGACTACTGAAATAGGGCCTAAGGGTTCACCCCCTTTGCCTCTGGCTGAACAGCCCCTGTGATATAATTCACATGTCAGAGTTTCCTGTGGATCAACCTAGACTTTTCCTGAGCAATATGCTTGCCTAGGTTCTCCTCTGGTCCATTCTAGTTTCCTTGTTCCTTTAAAAATCCTTTCTGAGACCACTCTGTCAATAAGTCACTTTCATAGGAATCCAAGTTTCAGTTCTCTTTCTAAAGAAATATTATTAGATGACTTAGGAAAGTAATGTAGATTGTATACCTTGAAGGGACATTAAGAGAGAAAGAAAAGAACAGTAAAGTAGCAATGACAACAACAAAAACCTAAAAGGCTATTCGCAGAGAAGGATATTAACCACTGACATATAATGATTGAACACAAAAAATCTCTACAAATTTTTTATAGCCAATGCCTAGAACAGCACTTGGCTTATAATAATTATTGAATGAATAAATTAATAATTTAGTGAACCAGACATCCACCTTCTCTATTGAGAAACTAATTGCCTGAAAAAATAAATGGAGAAACTGCATCACAAATGGGGAAACAAATACAAAATAAAATAAAATAAAGATTAGAGGTAGTTAGACAGCCCTGATACAGAAATTGGAAAATAAAAACTTTATTTTGGAATAAAATAATGCAATCATGGTCACCAAGGCTCAGCCAGCCAGCTCATGCTATATATTTATCCTTTCTTTTTCCTATTAGACATGTTCTCTGTAGACATAGACCTACAAGATCTATAATTAGCAAAAGTTGTATTTTTTAGCAAGTTTTACAGAACACAATTTGAAATGTTTAGTAAATTAGACCTCACCCATACAGTTACTAGAATTATTAATCAGATAAAAGTAGTATTTATTGGTATGAGTTTGTTTGGCAAGTTAAAATTTATGGCAGAGTCAATCAATGAGAAAATAAAACTGTGTTGAGTAACAAAATAATTTAAGTGTGAGTTATTCCTGTATCTGTTTCCATTTTATACGAACCTTGGTATTTTATTTCTCTGTCATGTTTTGAGAAAATATGCACACACACAGTTTTTGAGACAATATGGGACACACATAAACAGCTGAAACATCACCAGTTTTTTAAGCGCCTTACTTTGTAAATCTCAGGACACTCTAAACCAACTCAAATTCATGAGAAACCTCATAGTGACAAATTTCTGATTCAAAGTTGAATCACTTAAGGTCTCATATTGGCCTGGTGTATCTATAACAAATGCTTGCAGTCACTACCAAATTGTCACATTGAGAGGCTATGAGATTAATATGTGAAATTAAGCTGTGATCCAATTGTTCACTGAATAGATGCTCCTGATATATTATTTTACTTTAGTCCATATGCATCAGACTAATTTATTTAAAAAATAGTGCAAAACTAAACCATCTTAAACAATAATAAATTTATTAGATATTTAAGTATGTATAAAGGTGAAATCTGCAGCAACATTCATAGATAGCTGAATTAAGAGTAATGGTACTTTTTATTGGGGGGGCTTGAATCATTTAAAAATACATGTAAATAAAATTAAATCAAACACTGATAGAAATCAGAATCAATTTTGTTGAAACCTAGAGTTTTACAGAACACAATTGAAAAATCATTATGTAGGGGTAAGAGTATGTCTGACCTTTAAATCTGCCCAGTGCTCTTTGCCTACCTTATTTCTTCAGCAGTGCATAGCTCTAACAAAAACTCATGAAGGTGATTGAGGGCATGCATGTAATATTTAGAAACAGAGATGCAGGGACTAATAGGCAGAGAGAAGTGGGTGTTGTGTAGCCCCAGAAGCAATCACTTCAACTTGATAATACTGTGTCTCAACTGCCCCCACCACACAACATCACTTATGGAACTTTACAAACACACAGCACCAACAATCATCCTGTACCTACTCAGTCAGAATTTTTGTAATTGGAACCCAGACATCTATATTGTTTTTTAGAGGGTTTTTGTTTGTTTGTTTGTTTTGTGTGTGTGTGCGTGTGTGTGTTTAACTGCATGGATGGTTAGAATGAGCCAGGATTGAGAAGCAATGTGCAATTGGCTTAGTTTTCAAATCATGTTTACCTCTAACATATTTTAGTTCCAAAAATAAAAATTAAAAATATATGAACTTTGCCCTAGCTGGTTTGGCTCACTGGATAGAGCGTCGGCCTGAGAACTGAAGAGTCCCAGGTTTGATTCTGCTCAAGGGCATGTACCTTGCTTGCAGGCACATCCCCAGTAGGGGGTGTGCAGGCGGCAGCTGATCGATGCTTCTCTCTCATCGATGTTTCTAACTCTCTATCCCTCTCCCTTCTTCTCTCTAAAAAATCAACAAAATATATATATTTATATATATAAACTTTGAGTGATTAAAAAAAATAAAAGAATGGATGACAAGGTAGCATTTATGAAGCTTAAGAAAGGTTAAATGGCTTTTCTAAGAACCAACCCCAAATTTGCACTTGAGTATTGAACTCCTTAGCCTGTGCTCTTTCACCAGAGGTTCTCGTAATGGGTATGTATGAACAGGGGATGAGTGATGCCTGTAATAATTAGATCTGAGGATTGTGATCCAAAGAGATTTGGACGATAACTGAATCTATTCTCCGAAGGCTGTTTCCTAGCAGGATAGTCCTTCTCAGGCTGATACACTGAGCATTCTGTTCCCCATTCTTGATCAGGGGCATGAGATTACCCTGATGTTACAGTATGTCCATTGACCTCATGTAATAGGAAATATCAACCAGCAAGACCTGAGAGAGGTAGTAGAAGTAAGTGAACTACCTAAGTGCTGAAGTCACCTAGAACCATCCAGCCCAATAGGTTTGGTCAGCACTGTGTCCCCTTTGTACCTTTGCTAAGCAGGAGTCTTTGATGGCCCTTTCAATATGTCCCAGACAATCTTCTATCAAAAAAAGAAGAGGAAAGTAAATTTAAAATATTTACTTCTGTAGCCTTCTTGTAGGGTTGCCTAAGGCTGGCTACATGATCACTGCTCCTCTTCTTTAGGTGACACTCTATAGACTCTCTCCTTCCCAGACCATGGAAGTTGATCCCACTTCTTTCCCTACCACGCATGCCCTACTGTTACCATGCCAATTACACCAAGTTACCATGCACTATCCCTTGATTCCCACACCTTGCCCACTCATTTGCAAACAGTCTCTTTACGAAAGCTTCCCTGGATCATCATCATCAAATGTGTTGTTTCTTGCTGGCTGGCTGATTCACGAACAATACCATGCTCACTTTCTATGAACTTTTAAAAGGTAACTGAGGTTGATCCCTGAGCTCAGCTTCCAGGGTTATATTCGTGCATTGTCACAGTTAAATGGATTTGATTTTGTTCATTAAAAATTTGAAAGCAAAAATTGAGCTGTGACCACTGGATACCAATTATTTTTAATCTTGTGGAGATGTAAGTCTCTGTCTTTGGGATAAAGACAAGTTAACTGGGGCTCATGAAGCACACAACACATTCTTCAGTCTCTCAGGTAGCCGTGTGGAGGCTGGATGGGGGCAGAGAGAGATGGATACAGAGAGTCCTGTTAAAAGAGACATAGCGTGACGGCTGGAGTGTGACCACAGTGTGCTGATGGTGGCAGAGGGACACTCAGGGAAACACACCCTGTACAAGAGTTAAATTGAATGATGATCAGATAAATTAAGTTGAAAGGGAGAACACCATTAAAACTTAGAGCAAGCGCTAGTAACTTCAGACATCAAGATTTAACTTCAAGTCAGAATGTTTAGTGTCTGTGAAAAAATGAAAAGAATCCCCATGAATTGTACTTGAGGACTAGCATTGTGTTTATTTCTGGAAAAAGTCTCTCTCTCGAGGAGTGGAAAAGGAGGCAAATTCCAAAATAAGTGGGTTTAGCAATTAGGAACACAATATAAAGAACTTGTTCCTGATTGCTTTTTAACAGACTATGACATGTGTTACTTGTTAGTTGTTTGAATGGACCTAACTTTTTGTTGAAATGGGCAAAAGGGCGACATTCATTTCTATTAAAGGGTAATAAGAAAAATATATGTTGCCAACCTTTCAATTTTCTGGCCCATCTGTGTTTCAAATCTGATTCAAAATTTTTTAGCTTAGTTAAAATACAAAAGGGGAAACATTTCTGGATTGACAAAGCACAGGTTGACCAATAGCATACAGATATTGTGAATATAAAATAATTATTAGAAACTATTTTTATGAGTTATATATAAGTAAATAAGAAACATATGGGCTGCATTTCCCTGGAAATACACTTGGATTTTAAAATTAAAAAGAAAAAATAACCATCTTGGCAAAAAGCTCACCAGAGTGTGCCAAACCCCAACAGTTGGAAAAATAGCTTTGAAACATTTGAGGAACCCAAACACGGATGGGTTTGCCCTAGTTAGAAGGCCTTTTACGGTCAGATGAATATGGGTAACAGTGGAGGAGGTAGGGTGGAAAAACAAATCATGAACAACACATGGTTGGTTTGGCATTTTTCCAGTCAATTTAACGGAAACTCAGATTAAAATATTCCACAGAATGTACTTTACTCAAATTTTCACACCAAACAAGATCAAGAATTCCCTGAGTAGTTGACCCAATTTGAAGTTGTAAGTTTTAATAGCTTAGAATATCCATATTGCCTGGTATCTTATTCTTTCAAACATCTATTCTAGATTTAATGACCAGAATTTCAAACAGTGCAGAAAAGAGTATAAGAATGACCACATGAATAGGAACTCTGGAAGGGAGGAAGTATTAAGAGAGCAGATGACATAAAGAAGTGAAATTCTAAGTAATTAAAAATTATGTCCATGAAGAAAAAAAATGCTGATGTGCTTAAGGCAATTTATAAATCGGAGCTAAATGCTTTTAGGTCCATGAATATTTGCCAAACAGCAACATAAAAGAGATAAGCAGTGGTTCCTAGGGGAAAATTACAATTGAAAAGTTACTGAATAAAGTGAATGGAAAATGGAGGCTTTTGAGAAATGTTAAGAACAATAAACTTATTTAATAACTATTTATACTCTGAGTAAGATCCAAACAGAAGACATACATAATCAATTTGTATAAGATTAGAAGCTGGGGTTCAAAGAGCAGAATAAACAACTCATCTAATATATTACTTTCATTTTCTCTATCAAAGACAATAATTTTCAAAGTTAAATAATTCATTTAGTTAAAATTGAAGCCTGAAATAAGGAAAAAAAATAGGGAAGGGCATTAACTTTTCAGTGTATGACAGTGTCTAGTCCTGGTGAATTGTAGGGACTCAAATGAAAAGTCAGAGGACAAGCCAAGTCCCCATAAGTAATCTTTGATAATTCATGGCAAACAGGAAAACTAAAAGAGATCATATATATATATATATAATTTTTATTTTCAAAGTGGTTGAGAATAAAGATTTCAAATTAGATTGGATGGTAAAGGTATGTGGGGTACATGCAATATATTAAAATATTAATTTAAGATTAGTTCATATACTGAATAACTTGAAGATTTAACTTCATTTGACTTATTGGAAGTTTTTTAGGAGAACCTGAAAAACTGTGCATAGGAAGTTATCACTGGATAACTTCTCAAATTCGCGATTCTCAGAGGGAGTTAAAAAAAAAAGAAGAACAAATGTGGAAAAGATGTTAAATAGTGATAACTAAGATGGGATAGTTCAAGTAAATAATTTTCTAATGTGCAAAGAATAAAAGAATCCATTTCAAAAGTTCATGTCTTTATACTTATGAAACACTTGAGACTAAGTATTAGCCCCTTTCTTCTCTTAATCATGATTTTCTATACCGATGCTCAAGGCATCATGACTATAAATCAAGATTAGGAAAGGGAAAATGATGCAGTGGTGCTGATATAAGATTAGAAAATGGCATGCATGATCATAGAGGCTGAAATATGTTAGTGATTAGGTAAGAAACTAACCATAGAATTTAAGGTTCACAGAAAGTCACTATTGCATAAGGCTCATCAACTGAGACATCGTCATTTGTTTATTCAGCATATTTGAACTGAGAGCCCACTGTGTGTTAGAACCTGTCAGAACTACTAGAGCACTATGAGGGTCCGTTTTGTGTATCAACTCAACTAGGCTATAGTCCCCAGTCATTCAATCAAACAGTGATGTAGGTGTTTCTGTGAAGAATAATTTGTAGGTGTGGTTAAAGTCTATAATCAGTTGAACTGGGCAAAAGAGAGTATCCTTAATAATCTGAGTGGACTGGATTCAATCAGTTGATAGGCCTTAAGAGTAGAACTGAGACATTCCTGAAGAATAAATTCTGCCTGTGGACTAGTTTCAGATTGTGCTTGAGAGTTCCAGCCTGCACTTCCTGAAAGCCTGCCTGATGGATTTTAAATTGACAGAGCCAATCCCCATAATTGCATAAACTAGTTCCTTGCAATAAATCCTATATAATAAAGAGCTAATATGCAAATGGTCATCACACCCTCATGCCCTCATGCCCTCATGCCCTCATGCCCTCACGCCCTTGTGCCCTCACGCCGGAACTGCTCAGACACTCAACACTGGGGAGAGAGGAATGGGGACCAGCCAGGCTGTGGCCCAGGAGAGGGACAAGCCACCCGCCCCGCGGTCCTGGGTGGCTGCAGCCTGGGCAAAGCCGCCTGCCAATGGTCCCCTGCAGCTGTGGCTGGCCCAGGTGAAGCCGGCCCAGGTCCTGGGTGCCTGTGGCTGGCCAGAGGGAGGGAAGCCCATGTCCCAGGTGCCTGTGACTGGTCAGAGGAGGGAATCCTGGGTCCCAGGTGTGGGGCAAGTCAGAGGCAGTTAGGGGAGATCAGGCCAGCAGGGAATCAGTTAGGGGTGATCAGGCTGGTAGGGAGCAGTTAGGGGCGATCAGGCAGGCAGAGGTGGTTAGGGGCTATCAGGCAGACAGGCAGGTGAGCGGTTAGGATCCAGGGGTCCCAGATTGTGAGAGGCAGTCGGACATCCCCCGAGGGGTCCCAGATTGGAGAGGGTGCAGGCCAGGCTGAGGGACCCCCCCCCTCCGCCATGCACGAATTTTGTGCAGTGGGCCTCTAGTATCTTAATATATGTATATTCTATTTATTCTGTTTCTCTGGTAGAAATTTAACCATTACAGATTTTGTTACCAGGAAGTGGGGTACTTCTGTAACAAATAAGTAAATACATGGAAGTGACTTTGAAATTGGATAATGGGTAAAAGGTGAAAGAATTTTGAGACACGTGATAGGAAAAGTCTAAATTGCCTTAAACAAACTGCTGGTAGAAATATAGATGTTAAAGGCAGTTCTGCTAAGTTCGGAAGGAAATGAGACACATATTATTGGAAACTAGAGAAAATGCAATTTTTGTTATATAATGGCAGTAAATTTAGATGAATTGTGCCTATAGTTCTGTGGAAAGCAGAACTTGTAAGCTATTAACTTGGATTTTTAGCTGAGGAGATTTCAAGCAAAGTGTTGAGATGCAACTTGTGTGTTGTTGTTTTTTTTTTATTTTATTTACAATAAAATCTGAGTTAATTAAGGAAAGAACTATTAAACAAAAAGAAACCAGTACTTGATAATGGAGACTTTCTCAGCCTATCCAGATTGGGAGAAAAAAAAAAGCTAAAATTTAGAGATTCACCATTAGAAAAGTATGTTCTGGGGGCAAAGGTCAAATGGACAATGTTTTGCTAGTGCTGAAGAGAATAGGCATGTGACTGGTGGATCTCCTTAGCTATCTCATCAGAAGGCAGGACTAGACATGGAATCACACAGGAGAGATCTTCGCAGGCCACCTTTGTCTAATGGAGTGAATCCCCATAACACACTGGAGAGCCATGACATTTTTTAAAGAACGTTCTATCTGTCAGCTTGCATTGAACTTGAAAGAGGCTGGAGAAAATGAAAGAAGGTTGTCAGAGTCCCAAAATTCTAGAAGCAAGAAACAGATTGATGAAACTACTCAGCTGCAACCACGTGCTACCATTCAAGAAAAAGTGTAACTCCAAAGCAGGGACTTGGTCCTGGAGGCCAAAGCCCTGGGTGCAGTGACTAAGACAGTAGACACAGGGCTGGCACCATAGGCTCAGAGGGTGGAGCCACAAAGGCCACAGCCTCTAACCCCCGGAGGATTACTCCCAGGCCCTGAAACCAAATGGAATTTGTCCACAGGATTTTGAATTTGCATAAGACCAGTGACCTCTGTCTCCCCTCCATAATCTCCTTTTGGGATGGGAATTGCTATAACTATTATACTATGTCTGCCTCGTCATTATATTTTATGAAGAGGTAAATTGTTTTCTAGTTTCATTAGTCCACAGATGGAAAGGAATTTTGCTTCAGGATGGCTCACACCCAGAGTCTCATTTCTTTCTTTTTTAGAAGATATTTAGGTGATGAGATTTGGAACTTTTAATCTAGTGATATTTAAATGAGATTTTGGACTTGTCGCTGTAATGTGTTGAGGGGATGGTGTGAGTGTATTTTGTGTGTGGTGTGGACATGAAACTTTGGGGGCCAGAGTGGACTGTCCTGAATTAAACAGTGGTCCCCAAAGATATCAGGCCCTAAACCCTAGAAACTTTAAATGTTACCTTATTTAGGGGGGAAAGGTATATGCAGATGTGACTAAATTAAGGGTTACCCTGTATTATCTAAATCCCATCACATTTTTCCTGATTACAAGAGGGAAATGGAGAGAGATTTGACACAAACAGAAGAGAAGGCAAGGTAGCTACTAGTAAGAAGGCAAGAGATGGGGTGATGCAGCTACAAAACAAGAAATGCTGACAACCACCAGAAGCTGGAGGAGACAATGACAGATCAGCTCCTCATGTCCCCCGGGGAAGCACAGCCACACTGACGCTTGGATTTTGGCCTAGTTATACTAATTTTGGACTTTCCTCCTTTAGAACTGGGAGGAAACAAGTTCATTTGTTTTAAGCTATCAAGTTTGTGATTATTTCTTAAAGAAGCCACAGGAAACCAGCGTAGGTAGAGAGAAGAATAAAATGAGGATTCGCCCGGAGAGATTGTCACAGTCTCAAGGAGGAGGCAGAGACCTGGCAAGAGTAATGACAAGCCTTTGCCACAACAGCTTATCTGAATAAGAAACGTCCAACCCTGTAGTTTATTTGAGCCACAATGATGACATATGTCAGGGAACAAGATCTCCAATGCTCTGGATAATAACAATTTGCAGTTTCTTTTAGGCATTTAAAATGAAGGAGGTAATGTAAGAAAGTTTACGAGAAGGTGGGAGAAGGTAAGGCGGGGGTTGGGTTACAGGATGGTTAAGATTACGTGCTCCCTTGATGGTGGTCATCCTTTCAAAGGAAGTCTCTGAAAAGGGACATTTCAAAGGTGCATTAACCTAGATGCACAAGAACAATGGACAGGGCTGGCTTACAAGCCTTTCACTAAGGCCTGGGTGTAACTATCCACCATGGCCTGCCCAGTGAGGAATGTCTGATTTATTAAAGCACCTCTTTATTGTCACAGTAGGGAGGTATACAAAAGAAGAGAGGTCAGTTTCTCCTTGAGTCAAGGTACACATCACAAAGGGTTTGCTATAATTACAGGTTACATGCATATTGTCCGGATAAATAAGAGAACGGAGGTCATTAAACTAGCAGGGATAAGAAATAAAGGGTGTTTGGGAAAAGACAATAGTGTGGTGAAGGCCTGGGAGAGGCGGGTGCAGGGTGGAGGGGGTCAATGTGGAAAAAAAACGGGGCGAGGGAGGGTGACATTTGCAATGCTTTCAACAATAAAGATAAATTTATAAAAAAAGAATGGAAGGGAATTCTATTTGACCCTGTATCTGGGATGAATGAAAGAAAGGCTAGGAATGAAGTAGGAAGTGATGTGGGACTTTATTGTGTGGCCTAAAGATTATCGATTTATTCATGTAAGAAATGGGAGTTCTCAATAGTTAATGTAGTAAATTATCAAGGGTTCATGAGACACATATTTGTTTTTTGTTTTTGTTTTTTATATGTATGTATTTTAATGTGTTCACCCTAGAAGCTATGGAGAAAACTAGGGTGGGGTGAGACAGAAAAGAGATCAGTTAAAAAAACAATGGCAACACCCCGGTGAGATAACATGACAAAAGTGAACAGGAAGGAGGAGATGGATTTAGAATTATTTTTTAGGTCCAATTGCCAGGACTTGCTGACCAAATAAATGTCAGGAATGAGGAAGAATCCACAGGTTTTTTTCTGCAACAGATGAACGAATGCCAATGCCATTAACTGAAAACAAATGATAGGGGGGACTCGTGGGCTGTTGACACAATTCATTCATTCACCTAATAAATATTTACTCGTCCACCTACTTTGTCCAGGCTCTTGGCTAGTGATGTTCAGCTTGGGGCGATTCCAGGACCTTAAGAAGGTCAAATAATACAAGAAGGATGAGGAGGGAAGTAAGTCACACAGGGAGTGTTTAACTCTGTGTTTATTTTATTTTGTTTTGTGTTTTTAGTGTCTTGGCAGAGTGGCAAAGGAAGATAGGCGAAGAGGTGTGGTTTGGGAGGGTGGGACTTGTGGAAGTGAGGAATGTGAAGAGTCGTTAAAAGAAGGAGTAAATCAGCTGTCAATAAGAATGTTCTTTCTCCTTGAATACAAACGAAAGCTGGAAACTTTTCAATGATTGATTGACTTTGGCAAGTTTTGGCTTTAAGTATAAATGATATGCCATATGCATCTCCTCCTCCTGCTACATATGCATATTTTGGACTTTATCAATGTGTGAAAATGTACAGTGGTTTATTGACATGTACATTTCATTATATTTACAGCTATAAGATAACCACTCAGTACTGCACTTCATTTAAATGCCAGGCTCAAACTTAACCTAGAAGTTAAAAAAACAACAACAACTGCATTTGTAATTCAGTGATTCTTATACAGGAAAAGCATTGCTATCTTTGTGTACTATGAAATACTTATTTCATTTATATGTCATCCAAACACAATTAAAAAAAATAACGGCTGAGGAAATAAACCAGAATAGTTTTCTTTTTATTCCCACCTATGCTGCAATTGTATGAAAAGGCAGGATACAATAAACAATGATTATTTTTCTTTTTTGCTTGAAAGCCAGCATCATTCTTAGTTCACAGGCATGGTGATTCCTTTATATCCATTACTAGGCACCCAGTGCACGAATTCATGCACCTTGAAAGGAACTGTGGGCCGCAAGACTGCAGTGGGTACAGGGGTGGGTGGGTCTCGGCCCATCATATGCACCCCCTCCCAGCCCCTCCTGCTGCGGCCCCTGGTCCCCTGTCTGCTGGCAGCCCCACTCCCGCTGCCACGGCTCCCACGTGCTGACGGTGCCGGCTCCGCTCACACCCGCTGATAGCGCAGAGTGATTGGGGCCAGTGCCGTCAGCGGGTGCAAGCAGTGGCTGCTGCCCTGATTGCCCCTCAGGAGTAGGGGGAGATGGAGCCATCGGGACCAGCACTGGGCGCCAGCAGTGGGTGCGAGCAGCAGCTCCAGCACCGGCTGTGGGTGCTAGCAGCGGCTCCGGTGCCAGCAGCAGGTGCAAGCGCCAGGTGGGACCACGGCGTGTGGGAGCAAAGAATTTTCAGGAACCACCAGAGGCTTGCCCCAATGACAGCGACCCACCTTGGTCTGGCGCCCCACTCACCTGCTCCACCAACCCACTGCAGCCAATGCCCACCATGTTCTGCGCTCTGCCACCTGCTGCCGATGCCCGCCATGTTCCACGCGCACCCCCTGGTGGTCAGCACATGTCATAGCGACCAACTGTTCAGTTGTTCGGTTGTTCCTCCAGTCGATCTATTTGCGTATTAGGTTTTTTATATATATAGAAGATTAATGAACAGCCAATGCTTCACAGGCCAATAAAGGTAGTGGCCACATGCAAAGACCTCACAAACTTGATACCTTAGTTTAAAAGAAGATAAACCAAAATAATGGAGAAACTTTCCATAGCAAGAATTACATGGTATTTGGCCTCCTTCATGCACTGGGAATGCTTCATTTCATGGGTGTAAAATGTTCCTATTCTTAACCTGAGCAGAGTTTAAACTTCACCATAACCTCTTGGAGAAGATTCCGCAACATGGCTAATCTGTAATTCTGCAGCAAAGCTATTTCTAATAATTAAAGGCCTCCAAAGTACCCGTACTATATAAAAATGACTTCTACTCTTCCCAACATTGCCGAAACGGAAATGTTATTGTAATAGATGTGGAAACTGGTCATTTTCTCAGTTTAATAGATGAGGAAAATATTATTTGGGATATTTTATTGGATGAGGAAATTTACCTGGCAGAGTTGAGATTCAAACTAAACACGTGAGTCTTCAACCCAAAAGCCATGCTATTCCTAGCACAGTCAACTACCTCATAAAAATACTACTTAAGATCCCTAACTATTCAAAATATTTATTTTGGGGAGGTGGGTTTGAGCCAAATTTAGTTCTTTGGAGAAAACATAATTTTTCTATTATAGGTTAGCTTTAGCATACTTATGGGTACTGCCTATAGTTGGCTAGAAGGAGGTAAGTAGAGAACATGTTTACTTTAACTAGAGGTGCCCCCACATCTTTGGAATTCAATATACTAGTATATTTATTTATTTTAAACCAAGGTATACAATTTTCCCAAATATTTAAGCTAAATAAAAGCTCATTACATAGTCATATGTATTTTTAAAATAATAGACTCTATCCTCTTAAAAATTATTTCTGTTGTTCTTATAAGCATGCAAATTGACAGCAAGAATTTATAGCTTCACCTTACCTTCTCAAGAACACATTGAAATGGAATGATTAACCAATTTATTCTCCTAATCTCTAGATTGCTCTCTCATATTCTTCTCTCTCCTCTAACTTCCAACATCTTCTTCTCCTTCTTTAATCCCAGCCAACAAACTTGCTTCCTATACATTGGGGAAATAAAACCTTCACAACCTACTGGGTTTATCTAAAAATTTTGTTTAACCCTATTGGATACATATAGGGGGAAAAAATGGGTAAGAGGGCTATATAAAAGATCAATCTTTAGCTAGCATATGACATAATTGGGTGGTGATTAAGATTGGTAAGTCAAAAAAATAACATTGTCCTGGCCAGGTTGCTCAGTTGGGTTGGGTACAGGAGGCAACTGATCAGTGTTTCTCCCTCACATCAATGTTTCTCTCTCTCTTTCTCTCTGTTTCTCCATTAATCTCTATAAAATCAATAAACATATAATCAGGTGAGGATTAAAATATTATAATAAAAAAGGAGACATATGTACTACTTCTTTGTAATATTTTAGCATAAACCAAAATTTTTAAAAAATTAAAAAATATATAATAATAATAATATTAACATACTATCTAGCAATATGGAAGTAAATATCAAAAGCAACAGCTAAACATTTTGAGATAGTTGCTTCTGAGGACAAGAACTAATGGGTCTGAAATCATAGGCATACTATTTTTAACTCTAAGGCTTTTTGCATTTTAAAAAAATCTATGTGATAAAAAATACAATTAATAAAATTATGTAATAAAAGACTGGAATAAGATGCACAAAAATTATAATTGCCTGACTGTTAAGATATTCTTTGGGGTGATAATTTCATCATGTTTTTCTCAACATTTTTAGTTTCATAATTCAAATAATTTACCATTACATCTTTATGAAGAATAATTTGGGGGGTTTTTTGTTTGTTTGTTTTTAAAATATGTTTTTATTGATTTCAGAGAGGAAGGGAGCGGGAGAGAGAGATAGAAACATCAATAATGAGAGAGAATCATTGATCAGCTGCCTCCTGCATGCCCTGCCCTGGGGAATCAAACCCGCAACCAGGACTTATGCTCTGACTGGGGGCCTAAGCCATTAGTTGGACATCCCCCGAGGCTCCCAGGCTGCCAAAGGGATGTCTGACTGCCAGCTTAGGCCTGATACCCCAGGGAGCGAGCCTAAACCAGCAGGTGGACATCCCCTGAGGGGACCCGGACTGTGAGAGGGTGCAGGCCTGGATGAGGGATGCCCCTGACCCCCACCCCAAGTGCACAAATTTTTGTGCACCGGGCCTCTACTATTTTATAAGTAGGAATGAGATATGGATCAGAAAACTTGGATTAGTGCCAGCTCTGCCACATACTAGCTCTTTGGTTTTGGCTAAATTACACATTATTTTCAAAATTTTAATGTATGTATCAGCAAACTACAACTTATATACAACTGATAATGTCCTTGTCATAAGATTGTTAAAGGATGAAATACAGTCATCTATCCAAAGTGACTACGCTAGTGACTGTCACATAGTAAGTGCTCGGTAAATATTTGGTTATTGGCCTCAACTGGTACAAAATGAAAGAATATATGCAGAAGGGGGAATAACAAGGACTTATGTATGTATCCTACATTATTATTATTATTATTATTATTATTATTATCATTAATTTTTGACAGGGAATGTTTGAGACTGAGAAGCCTAGGCAGAGAGAGCTGTACAGGCTGCCAGAAAGCCATCTGAAGTCAAGGACCCAGGTGATAGGGTCCCAAGTATGCATGCATCTCTGAAAGTAGACAGGGCCAATGTGTGGCCTCCTGCCAGGACTCTGAGTAATTGGCAGAGCACTGAGCAAGTGAATCATTATAAGTCAAAGTGCTGTAAGTGAGGAAACCACCTGTAGTTAAAACAAGTGCCTCATTGAATTTTTTTAGAGCATAAGAAAACTTAGGGAAAGAGTGATGTCTTTGATACAAAATATGTAGGCCTCAACTCTGACTTGCAGTGCTTTCTAGGAATTCCCTCTTGCCACACCTATATCTGGTCAAAGCATCTCTTCTAAGCTTCCTTTTTGGAAGCTGGGATCTGAGGTCCCCATGTCATTCATATATATAGTATATATGGGGGGGGGGGAGGGAGAGAGAGAGAGAGAGAGAGAGAGATTTATTGAGATTTTAAAAGGGAGTTATTTCCTTTTAGCATCATGTTTGAATCTTCCTAGAAACCCCCATCTTACTTACTTTGAGTTCTGGTCCACATAAACACACTCAAATTTTAATTCAGTTTCCTAAACCAAAACATCATCGCCATTCACAAAATCTGTTTATTTTCTCTTCCCCTTCAGCTTTCCCAGAGCAATTTTCTCTTTTTAACATTAAAGTTAAGTCCTACCTGGATATTGCCACACATTACCTAATGTTCTCTCTCTTCTCTCTTCACTATTAAAGCTTCAGAAGCTCACCAGCCCTCTTCATCCCTCTAACTGAGCCTGAATCAACCTTCCTTTTCTCTCATTTTTTTTCTATACTTACATTTCTGTTTCACTACTAAGCCTTCTGGGCTCCTTAGAACTCCCCTTTCTTTCCTCTCCTCTCTATGCTCTTAGCAACATTAGTCCCCCATTTTCCAAATGTGTTTTTCTTGTGGTTCACTGAGGTTGTAGGTGTTTGGAAAAAAGACTATGGAAATAAAAGATTAAATGTCATTCTCATCACATCACATCAAGGGTACATGTTATCAACATTAGTTATCATTGGCATTGCTACCCTTGATCATCTGGCAGGGTAGTGTTTGTAGGATTTCTCCACTATCAAGGTATTCCCCCCCCCCTAAACTCTATTCATTGGATTCAAGTCACAAAGTGCAACCCATACTCAAGGGATACAGAGCTAAGCTTCATCTTTTTAAGAGAGAAAATATTGACACTTTATGTGAAATTCTATATGGAAATTTGCTCCATTGTATTTATTTATTCAATAATCTTATATAATAAAGATGTAATATGCAAATGGTCGTTATGCTGTTAAGCGTAACAACTGACCGCATAACGACCGGATCACGGATCAGCAGGAGGGTGGAGCAGCGAGCTACAAGTGCATGGTGGAGAGCTACAGGATGGGGCAGGGCAGCAAGCTATGAGAGGGGGTTGGGGGGGAGGGTGGGGCAGTGGGCGGAGAGCTACTGGCAAGCTACTGGCACACGGATTCGTGCACAGGGCTACCAGTATAATTAATTACTATATACTCTTAGATAATTATTATGTTCTTTGGGTTATAATCCAATAATACTTTATTTTGTTGCTCAAATTATTCCATCTTTGGCCACTGAGCACTCTTTCAGGTTGGCTTCTATATTAAAGTTATAGTAATCTTCCCCATTGTGTTATTTTAGATAAATGCTTTAACAGAACGCATGCAAAATGTTGTTTTTCATTTATGTTGAAATTCGAAATATTGATCAGCATATCCTATCAATCTTGCATTCATCATTTTACCTTGTATCCTATGCCTTTCCTCAGTGTTGACCTTCCTTCTTGCTAATTTTCATCTTTTAACAGTTTCTATTTAAGGGCCTGTTGGTTGATGGTAAAATTTCTTAGTCTTGGAAATTTTGTTTAAATATCTATTTTGCCCTCATTCTCAGAAAATAATATAGCTGGGAATAAAATTCCAGGCTTACAATGATTTTCCCTAAGTCCTTTAAAAATATTAATCCAATATTTTCTGTTAAAAATTTTTTTTTTTTGCTGACAAAGTTTACTAAATCTGGGTTTGCCCCACTCTGGTGATCATTAAGATAAACTAATATCCTTCATGTTAGAAAGGTTCAGCCTGATTAGTCTAACTAGAAATTATTTAGAGTAAACTTTTGATCTGATGAAGTCTGAAAACATATCAAATATTTTCTATTCATTGATTTCTTTACCATTTTTTCTATACCCTATTCTGTTAGACCTTCCCTGACTAAAGCCCACAACTCTTACCATCTCTTTTTATTTTGCTCTCTGTGATACTTCTATGGTCTGCATGAATGTGTCCTCCCCAAATTCATAAGTTGAAGTCCTAATGCCACATGATGATATTAGGAGATGGGGGTCTTTGGGAAGTGATTAGGTCATGAGGATGGAGCCCTAATAAATGGGAGGTGCCCTAGTAGAGGATACCCCACAGAGCTCCCTAGCCCCTTCCAGCATATGAGGACACAATAAAAAGTCAGTGACTCAGAAGAGGGCCTTATTCACCTATGCTGGCATGCTGATCTTGGGTCAGCAGATCTGTGAGAAATAAGTGTTTGGTGTTTATAAGCCACCCAGTTCATGGTATCTATAATAATAAAAGGGTAATATGCTAATTAGACTGGATGTCTTCCGGACGTCATTCTGGACATCCTTCCTGACGAAGCTTGGGCTGGAGGGAAGCCAGCCCAGGTCCCGGGTGCCTGCAGGAGGCCTGAGGGAAGCAGCCGAGGTCCTGGGTGCCAGAGGGAAGCCTGTGCCGGCAGCCAGGGGAAGGAAGGCCTATTCTTGCACAAATTTTCGTGCATCAGGCCTCTAGTTCTGTTATAATAGCCCAAATGAACTAAGACAGATGCTCTCTAGATAAATTCTTCAATACTTTCTTCCAAGTTACTATATCCAACTGTATGCAGTTTATTGGATGTATTGCCTATATTTTTCATTTACTGTATATTATGATGTTTTGACATCTTAAAAAATCCTTTCTGGTTGGGGAAAAACTGCTCCTTCCAGGGCTAGCCAATTCTTAGAGATATAAAGAGATTCAGCTGGGGCACATGCTTTGACATGCAAACATGCAACCCAAAGCCATACCACCTCTGTCTGGCCTGTGCACCACAGATGACAATATTCCTCTCCCTTACTCATTCCAGGGCCGAGTGCGAGGCAACTACGAACCACATCTACATCCCTAAGTCCACCACAATTATTCCAACTAGACAATCCTAGACTATTTACCTCACACTGCCTCGCCTCTTTCCTGTAAACAGCCCAATAAAATCCAGGGCCTACGCACTCCCCAGCTTGTGCCTCTGCCTTCCTGACTGGAACCTATGTTCCTCTGTGGACCGACGATGCTAGCTGTGTCTGGCATTTCTAGGGGACCTGTGAGTGAATCAAACATTTTTGTTCAATGGCAGTGACCTTTCTGTGACCTCACTTAGTCCCCTTCATTAATTTAGACCTCAGCCTGGAACAATGGAATTAATTAAAATAGTTTTATATTTTAAAAATAGTTTTATTTTCATGATTTCTAATTTCTCAGTAACATATTGCCTACATTAGAATGTAAAAGGTTATTATTACGAAATAAAATAAATATTTATTTTTGAGTTCTATTTTCTATTAGGGTAGCTATCAATATATATGGTCACGTATTGAGGACTGCACATAAACCAGAGTTTTTTGGCATCCTCAATAATTTTTAAAGGGATAAACGGACTGCAACATATTTGAGATCCACTTCTGTCTAGAGGACGCAAGTTTATTTTTCCTGTTTCAGCAAAAACATGAAGAAAAAGTATAAAGTGTTCTACCCTCTATAGATGTCAAGAAAACATTGACAACCCACACACTTTAAAATATCATCTTAGCACAAAGTATTTGTGAACATTTTTTAAAGAAAAAATAAAAGAATTGGCCATGCCTCATATTCTTTTTAATGGAATGTCAATAAACATTAAAGGAGTTCTTATTCAAGTTCCTTAATGTTCGGAAATGACAGAACAGAAAAACAAGTGAGTCTTAATCCCAAAATGTGCTACCCTGCCACAAAAGTAGATGAGTCAGTTTATCCTTGGCCTCCTTAAATCCTCATGTTTGCTTACCCATCTCATGGATGAATGAATATTTTGGAAGGCATTTTCATTTATTGAACATGTTATTTCCCCTCTATATAAACTTCATTTCTTCAAGAGAACGCTTCTGGAGCAATGATCCAAATAATGCATTTGTTGACTTCCCTTGTGTCAAAAAATAAAATGCTTCTGGATGTTCCAAACCAGCATTTGCTCCAGGCACGCTCAGTCCAACTGCCTCTTCTTGTCTTCACTGCCTGTAGCTTGGTAGGAATGTTTGCACTCTTGACTTTCTCTTTAACCTAATTTCCATGGAAATTCACAGTTGGTGCTTTTTGTGTGTTAACGGCACATTTCACTATCTTGCAACTTTTCCAAATGTTTATCTCTTTGGTGAGCAAGCTCTGCATTGCATGAACCACTTGGAGTCGCCATCCCTTTTACCTCCTTTTCTTATACCTCTGGGCAGCATAAGTAAAATTGTTCACATGGTAGATCTGAGCCATACTGAGTTCCCTTTTGAAATATATTCAATTTCTGTTCTGCCTTAAAATACAAGTGTCATACACTTTCACTTCTACACCAACAAAATACTTACCTCCTCTGAAGAAATGTCCCTTTTAAAGAAGAAGAAGAAAAAACTTTAGTTTTATGGGGTTTTATTTTATGGCTCAAAACCACAGATATTTATTCTCTCATATCTTGGAGGCCAAAAGCCCAAAAGCAACGTGTCACTAAGGTTGCACTCTCTCTGAGGGCCCCAGGGGAGAATCCTTTCTTGTCTCTTCTAGCTTCTGGTGGCTGCCAGCAAGCCTTGGCCTTCCTTGGTTTACAGCAGCTACATCGCTCAGATCTCCACCTTCACATGCCCATCTTCTGTGTGTGTGTGTGTGTGTGTGTGTGTGTGTGTCTTATAAGGACACCAGTCATTGAATTTAGGGCCCACCCTAATCCTGGATGACCTCATCTTAACTAATCACATCTGCAACAACTCTATTTCCAAATAAGGTCATATTCTGTGGTTTGGGATGGTCTCTTTTAAAGAAACAAAGAATTGTGATTTTAGGTTTTGCTTAATTTCTTTACCTTAGTTGTTTGTTATGTGACAATGGGTATTCAAAACAAAACAAAGCAAAACAAACAAAACCCAGAACCAGAAATGCCAGGCAACTGCACAGGCAGACACATTTCAAATTACACATTGCTATATATCTACTAGTAAGTTTTTCAGGAGCCACCCAGTGACTGGAAATGGGAATTGGACCATATCCACTAATCCTAAGGGTTGAATATCTTACATCATGTGGATAGAAAGATAAGAGTTATTGAGTCTTCAAGTGCCAAAAACCAATTTCTTATCACCACCTGAATTCTCTTCTTGACATGGGCCTCTAGAATGCACAAGTTTCTATCAAACAGTTACAGATAGTCATGATTACTGTCATAAGCCAGAATTCTTTCTCTTTTTCTTCAATTCAGACCAAGATCATAAAAAATAAACAGAAATTGAATAGTTTTTGTTTTGTCTCTCCTCACCCAAAACTTCTGAGATTAGAGGAAATTGATTTAATTAGAATTAATTAAGCAAAGTTTTGTTTCGAGGCAGTGCCCTTGGTGGTCCGGGATCTGTCTCCTGCTTTAACAGTGTTTGGATGGAACAGACCCAGGGACGCCCCTTCTCCCAGCCTCCGGCCTCCCTCCTGCGTCTCATCCAGTCACCACCTTCAGAACCACCTCCAGGCCCAGCCAACACACCGGTTTCTTTTCTACCTTAACTCCTTATTGCCGAACAACCATGAGCTCCCAAATTCGTCAGAATTATTTCACCGAATCGGAAGCTGCCGTCAACCGCCTGCCCCCCCTGCCTCTGCGGGCCTCCCACACCTACCTCTCTCGGGGCTTCTATTGCGACCGTGAAGATGTGGCTCTGGAGGGCGTGGCCAATTCTTCCGAGAGCTGGCGGAGAAGAAGCCGAGGGCGCTGAGCTTCTCTTAAAGTTGCAAAACCAGCGCGGTGGCCGCATTCCCTTCCAGGACGTGCTGAAGCCTCCCAAGGTGAGTGGGCAAAACTCAGGGCCCATGGAAGCCGCCCTGGCCTTGGAGAGGAACCTGACCCAGGCCCTTTGGAGCTGGAGGCCCCGCACAGACCCTCAGTTCTGTGACTTCCTGGAGAACCACTTCCGGGGTAAGGAGGTGAAACTCATCAAGAAGATGGGCGACACCTGACTCACCTCCGCAGGCTGCCAGCCCCCAGGCTGGGCTGGGCGAGTATCTCTTTGAAAGGCTCAGCCTCAAGCACGACTAGGAATCTGTGGAGCCCAGAGGCCTTTGAGGGGCCCCTCAGCATCCCCCTGGTGTCTGGCTTTTACCTGAGCCTCTCCCCCAAACTACTAGCCATTCTTTTAACCACCCTGAAGCCCTCTCCCATGCATTGGACTAAATGAAACAATAAAGCTTTTTGCAGAAAAAAAATTGTTTGTTGTTGCAAGACCATAAGATCTGATGTGCTAGATGCTGGAGACCTGTGCAGAAGCGGGTAGCAGTTCTCACACTCTGCGATGGCAGGAGGGAGAAAAAGACAAGCACATAAACGACTTTACTTCTGCCCGGGAGTTTAAGCACCAGAGGACATGACTGGGACAAATAAAATGGTTTTGAACACTCCTCTTTACCGTTCACATAGACATCAGAGGTGATGAGCATTAGAAGGTGCATCGCTCTAAACCCTTTTGAAGTTTCTACTTTGCACCAAGCTTTTCTCCAACTTTAGCACCTGGAATGTCTCAAATATCTTTATTCTTCATAGCCGGAGTGATTCTCTTTCTAAACCTCCTATCAGAACGAAGTCTGAGATACATTCTTTCAGCCAAAATATAGATGGACATGAAAGAGTTAAAACGAAGTCCTCAGCTGCTAACATGGAATCATCATCATCATCATCATCATCATCATCATCATCATCATTGTAATAACACATTCGTTATTTCTTTGCTATGAACCAAGTACTTCATACATATTTAAACTCTTAATCTTAATAAAAACCCTACTGGGTATGAGAGGCCAACCCTACTAACCTAACCAGTAGGGTAGGTGTTACAATTGTCACACTTTTGCAGATGAGGAATCAGGTGCACAAAGGGTCTACATAACTTCCCCAGGATCACAGACAGTACTAGGTTGGTATATAAACTTGGGCATTTTGACTTGTTGCCATGGTTGTTCTTGGATGGGTGTGCCCAACCATATAGGAAGTTAGCACAATGTACATCTTTTGCTACTTCCATGCCTTACTGTTTGGTGGTGGTGCAGGAGGGCCAGGGGGGTGGCGGCGGGGATTGTTCTAATGTTCAGCTCTGGCTTTCTGCTTTAGCTACTAAGAGCTATGTGATCAGTGTCTTTGTGCCCCCACTGGGTTAGGCACAGAGAAGAGGCAGATGAGCTACTTTTCAGAGCACCCTGGAAAGTTGTTATGTTCCAGAATTTCACATATTTGCAGTATTTAATAAGATTAAACAAACTCAGAATAACAGAAATACAATGAAAATCTCCATTTTAACTAATCATAAATATAAAAATTCTGTAATTAGTATATCAACCCAGATAAAATGTGTTGGCAATTTTGATATAAACCAACATGAGACATGCACAGCTGAGGCACATAGAGCAAAATAACAGAATATGCAATACTATAATATTTGGTGTGCATTTATTAATTACTTGAGACGACAACTTTTAGGAACAATGTATGAGATAAGCTTGATAGCTAACATATTAACAATGAGTATTTATTTTTATAATCTTTGATTCAAAAAAATTATTTAGCCTGGCCAGCGTGGCTTAGTTGGTTGAGCATTGTCCCATGCATCAGGAGGTTGCTGGTTTAATTCTGGGTCAGGACACATGCCCAAGCTGTGGACTCTATCCCTAGTGGGGACCATGCAGATGGCAGCTTATTGATGTTTCTCCCTCAAAGATGTTTCTCTCTCTGACCCTTCCTCTCTCTGAAATCAACATTTTTTAAAAAATTATTTAGACTGTCTACCATATGCAAAGCATTGGACTTGAGACTAGACAGTACGGCAAGCATAACAGGAATGTGCTCATCCAAATCCTATCCATTTTTGCTGACAAAACTCCTAATTAAACCAGCATAAACAAAAATGAGTATTTTATTGACATTGCTGACTCAAGGGTTTTAATGGTGTTCTCTCTCTTTATTTGTTCTTTTTTTTCTTTCTCCCTCTTCCTTACTTTCTCCCTCTTGTTCTCTTTCTCACCACTGCTTGGCTTTACTCTTAGTCTTGTTTCTATTTGGCGATATCCCTAAGGTAAATAAATGGTAATCAGCAGAGACTAATGAGGTGGGGTTTTTTTTAACCCCCCTTTCTTCTTGAGCTAACATCTGATCTATATTCCCCAGATGCCTTCCTACACCTTGCATCTTGGTGGGGCCATTTGGCTAGTTTAGCCAATGGACTGCAAACAGAAATGAAGTATGCCACTTGTAGAATGAGGCAAGTAAGAGAGGGTGACTTGTCGACTTTCCCTTCCTAAGTCTGCCTTTGAGGAAACAGGTAGGGGATGGAGGAGGATCACAGAATGAAACAAGCTTGAATTCCTGAATGATTGCATAGACTGCTATCACCCCACAAAGAACTGTAATATGAGCAATGAATAAAATTTGATTATGTAAAACCACTGAGAATTTCATGGTGTTTATTACAGCGATTAACAAAACTTCGGTTGTGTGAGATCATTGAGGATTTATGGGTGTTTATTATAGCAGTTAGATTTTTGTTGTAATGCATGGTCTTATATCTGCCGATCATGGAGAAAGAGTACATTTGGCTACTGACTTGGGGAAATGTCCCAAGTGGGACTCCAGTGGGCAGAGCTTTTCCTGGAAACAAGAGCCATGGCCAAATCTATGGGACACTCAGAGTTGCCAGGTTTGGTATCAAGTGCCCAGACCTATGGGAGGGGGACAGGAATGGGATCAGCTTTACTCAAATATGTGGATTGGATTTCCCTGAAGAGGTATGACTGTATTATTAGAGAAAGAGTGGTTGAGAGTGATAGACCAATATCAACAAACCTTTAAAAAATAATTAACCTAAATGTTTTACCTTCTATTTGCCAATTACTGAGCTGGAAACTGGAGCTACAATGGTGACAAAGGCAAGCATTGTTGCTGTTCTCCTGGGGCATGCATTCTGGTGGGAAGAACAGATACAGAAGAAAGGTAGAGGGAGGAGAATAAAAAAAGAGTGTGGAAAGAAGGAAGAGAGGGAGGCCAAGAATAATTCTGAAACATTATTTTGAGCATGCAAAACGTTTACCTGTGTGGGAGGAACCCAACCATTGGACTTGTCAATGACCAAAACAAAAACAAGGTCTATGATGAAGAGAGAAGAGGGAACACAAAAACACCTCATCATCCCAAGACATTGTTTTGCATTTTGGGGATGGTAAATTGTTTGACTGGAAGCTAGTAAAGAGGCCAATTGGGATAGTCTTCCCTTTCATCCTCGGACTACCAATATTTTCTAAAAAGTTCTGTAGAGTTAGCTGTGTGATACACGTGAGAGTATCCGTGACAGTTTTCCTCTGTTAATGCCCCTACCTTCTTTAGTGTCAATCTGCACCTCATTTGATTTTTCTAAAAGAAAGGCATCTCTTCAGCAAACAGATGAACAAAATAATGACCTGTTTGGTTAACGCTTTGGCAGAAATGAGTTGGGATCTGAGATGCTTAAAAACAGGCTAAAGATGATCTAGTTCATTATGTTTAGTAATTCACAACTAGCTATAGGTAATTAATTCTAAAGTCACGAGTTAAAAGAATTCTTCCAGATCTCATTCAACATTCACCTAAAACATTTGGGCCCTAACTGACATGGGCCAGCAAGGGCCTGATCACCTTTGTGGGCAGATGCAGTGAGGGAGGGCTCCTTCTGCGTCAGAACCACATCCCCCTGCTTTCCTACCCCACTCTGTTCTTGAAAGAATTTGTAGCCCCCTATCCCAAGCCTGAAGGACCAGGGGAAATCTTGTTTCATCGCTAACACAGACTGAGTTGGAAGAGTTTCCCAAAATGAGAAAGAGAGGTGCAAAACCGAGAGTCTGGCTTCTCAGCAGAATAGAGGAAACTGGACCAAGGTTAGTAACTTGAACTGTACATCGGTCAAGTCCCACATCCTACTGGCTTCCTGCTGTCTCAGGCTCATCTTCCCCTATCTTCAGGGGTCAGAGGTGGCAACCTCGTTGGGACTCTGGGCACTTCAGCTGGTGGTGAAAGGGGAGTTCATGATGATTGCCCCACAAGGGGTTCCTTTCTGGGACTTAGAATCAAATCTTCCCTCATTCCACCTGCAATGGTGGCCTTGTCCCTTCCTGTTTCCAACATGATTCAGGGGTTGGGAGGAGAATGATAGGAGGAGTGACACGACCTAAATAAAAGAAAGAAAAACTGCAATGCCTTCCTCTGAACCTCCATCCTCATGTAGGAACATAACCTGGATGACTGGTTTTCCACCTGCTAGTACCTGATCAGGGAGGTGTGTATTCGAGAGATATAATAGTCTATGGACAGTCATGGGAAAAGAATACTGTGTATCTCTTTCTTGAACCATGTAAGCAACTTGCAGTGACCCCAGCATCATGGGTGGGAGGCAACCTTATTGATTAGGCCGATACTGTTTTCATTTTCTTACCCGCAGGGGTAAATGAGGTAGTCGCCAATGAGGTGACTTTACTATCAGAATAAGGGAAATGCAGTTCATAGGGAAAGATTGGATAGTTTCAAGGAACACTGTGATACTCCTGAGTTAAAGAACCTAATTGCAGGGCTGCGAACCAAGAGTTCTTACCTGCTACAATTATAACTACGACTACTACTCATTCAGCAATCTGAAGTCTTTGCTTGAATTTGCCATCATGTAGGAAAAAATAAAAACCTCAAACGTTTCGAATTACTCTAGGCTGGAAATTCCTGATTTTCCATGTGTTTCCAGTAAGGTTTGATTTTGAGATGATTTCCGGAAAATAAAGGGAAAAAGCAGAACTGGGGGAACTCATAAAAGCAAGTAATATGCACATAATTGCGTGAGAAAAGCTAAAACAACATTTCACAGCTGGTCAGCATAAAACTGACTTGTCGGTTTGGCTTTACCAAGAGCACCTGTATGTCTTAAATAATACACATGTACATTATTCATTCGAAGACTTTTAGACAGTATAAAATTCCTGTGTATAAGAAAAATGAAAATGTAGCTTTTCCAAAATTTTCTTTTCTTTTATTAGGTAAAACTGATTCCAAAGCATATGTTATCCATCACCACAGAGGGCCTGCTTCTAAGCAGATAGCAGGTAAAATGTTGTGAGTTTTATCAGGAATGCAGGAACGGTCCCTGGAAAAATAAAATCTCCACACTACAGGTCCCAAGGAAGTTTTGTTTGCAAGGGGCAAGGTAGAGTTGGTAGAACCCCCTTTCCTATGATCTCAGCTTTGATCAGGACTTTCTACCCACCATCAGTACAGCCTAGAGGGGAAACTGAGTTTGAATGAGTGTGTGTGTGAGCACACCCATTCTGACATGCCTGGTGTGTCTAATGTGTGGGAGATTGTGCACATGCACCAGTGTGTCAAGATCAAGATGCACGTTAGGCCCAGCCAGTGTGGCTTAGTGGTTGAGCATTGATCTATGAAGCAGGGGGTGATGATTTGGTTCCCAGTCAGGGCACATGCCCAGGTTGTGGGCTCGATCCTCAGTGTGGGGCATGCAGGAGGCAGCCAATTAATGATTCTCTCTCATCATTGATGTTTCTATCTCTCTCTCTCCCTCTCCCTTCCTCTCTGAAATCAATATATATTAAAGATGCATGTTAGACCACTGAGGAACATTAGAGGAGATACAGATGGAGGTAAAAGGCTGGAAAAGATGAGAAGGACTGTTCAGATATAGTTTCACCTTTTACAACATCAGGATTCCTATCAAAGCTAGCACAGTTCATCCATTTCCTTTTCTTATTCCCAAAGTGTTATGTTTGGTTTGGTTTGGTTTTGTAGTAAGAACCAAACACAAAATCTACCCTTAGTAGTGTTTGAAGTATACAATATAGTGCTGTTAACTGCAGGCACGATGTTGTACAGATCTTGACAACTTATTCTTCTGGCAAGACTCAAACTTTATACTCACTGAGTAACAACTCCCCACTTCCCCTGCCCCGGCCCCTGGCAACCATCATTCTACTCTCTGCCTCTGTGAGTTTGACTATTTTGTGTGTGATGACATGGTGGCCCTGCAAGATATTATAAGTGAAAAATAAGCCAGTCACAGAACAAACACTGCTTGATTGCATTTATATGAGATCCCTAAAATAACCTGTGGTTTGAGGAAAGTCTTATGAAAACTAGAATTGGCAAAGCTCAGTGACACTGGAGGAAAAGGCTGGCCCAAGGTCTCTCGGGCGGCTTGCATGGCCTCAGGTCCTGGTGGAGTGCTTGGCTCCCAGCTTCTACCATCCTCCCACTGAGGAAGATGATGGTCACGGAGCTGAAAATACTGCAAGGTCCAGGGAAGAGAAAAAAAAACCAGGTAGGGATCTTGAGAGACTGCAACTCTCCTACATGGGAGGTAAGGAGCAGGTGTTGTTTGGAGGGGAATGTTTTATTGTCTGTTACTTCCTCACTCTTCCCATTAAAATCATAGATGCGAGAGAGGAAGGAAATGATACTCTGGCAAATGGAAATTTGAGAAAATACAACCTACAAGGATGCACAAATCCTGTGGAGTGAAGCTGTACTGGAGACACACATCTTGGAGGACCTGCAGGAGCCATTCTCTTGCTTTCGTCCCTCTATACTTGTAGCTTCCGGCTCATATTCCAAGTATCTCTTGGGACAACTGGCTCCACTTCCGAACCGTGAGCTGCTCTGAACATTAATCGCGGCTTATTCGTCTTTATACGCCTTCAGAGGCCCTCTCGGAGCGCTTTGCAGCGGTCCCTCGATGGATATTTGGTTTTAAGAGGTGTTGGAGACTGAGCACCAGTCAAGGGAGGAAGAGATTTAGGTTCGGAGGAGCTGGCCACTCGTGGGCTCTGTAACCACTTCGGTCTCTACTCTCAGTTTCTCACTGGTAAGTGGAGGCAGTTGCCTTAAATAACCTCCAAGATAACTTGCCACTGTAACAGTCGGCAGCAAAAGTCTCTCTTCCTTTTGGAAAATGTCAACTTATGCCTCAGGTTTGGTCAGACACTCTGTAAACCCAGTGGGAATTCCTCATTAAATATGCACAAGTAAAACTGCTACCCGGAATAATGAAATAATAACCTAGCAATTAGTCCACTTGAACCTGATGGCTCATAGATTTTGTCGTCCTACTGTCCAAAAATAAATAAATAAATAAATAATTGCAAGCTACTTTCATTCAGTGCAAATTACTTCCTTGGACTGAAAGGCATGAATTCTTTTTGGAACATAGCAGTTCATCCCAACCCACTAGGGTTATATTTTAAAAGTATCACCAAATGTACTTCATAAAGTATCCAAATTACTTTCACAAAAAAATAAAGTTAAATCCATGTAGAAATTATCTGAATATGTAAGAATTTCTCATTATATTTATAAACTGGAAGAATTCCTTTTCCTTGTGAATATATGGTTCTATAAATATGATGTTCACATTTGGAGCTCTTTGGAGCTCTATCTGCTTCTATCATTTTCTTCGATGTATTTCTATACATTTAAATAATCTGTATGCATTATTAAATTAAATTTAGAGTTAGGCATAAAATTCAGAGACATGATTCATGTGAGAAATGTAGTGTTTTAGAAAGAACAGGAAAACGTTCACTAAGAAGAAAATTCAGTTAGAATTTCTTTACACGCTAAATAATCTCTTATATAATAAAAGCCTAATATGCTAAGTGTCCCGTCATCTGGGCCTCCATTCAACCAATCAAAGTGTAAGATGCTAATGATATGCTAAGGCCGCTCAACCACTCGCTATAACATGCACTGACCACCAGGAGGCAGATGCTCCAACTTGTAGGTTAGCTTGCTGCTGGGGTCTGGCCGATCGGGACTGAGTGGGATGGGCTGGACATGCCCCGGAGCCCTCCTGCAGTCCCTACCTGGCTGGCCCTCCCTGACCCTGATAGTGCACTGGTGGGGTCCCTCGGCCTGGCCTATGCCCTCTCACAATCTGGGCTGAGGGACCCTCCCCGCTAAGTGCACAAATTTTGTGCACCGGGCTTCTAGTTGTAATTAATAAATGTAAACCACTGTCACTTAAGCTGCCTATCAAAGTGCTCCTTTGAGTGACAATGATGAAATTGTTAAAATGACTGAAATTGTTTTAGAGATGGTGTTTAGTGTCAAATATCAAACTACTTTTCACTGGCATTGGCAGGAGAGACATTGCTTTCTCTAAGCACAAACCCACAATACTTGAAGGCTATTGGTGGCACAGAGAAGCCTGCAGAAACCTAGGTTCTCCTTCTATACTTACCCTGAATGTCTGTTTCCTCAAAATATTCAACTGGTAGTATTGGCCATGGGCAACTCACTGACTAAGGAGACAACTGAGGGGTTGGTTGATTAAAAGACAATGGCCTTCAGCAATAGCAACTTCCTCCCAGTTCTAGAGGTATTTCAGAATCTACTAGGCCCTAGTGACTAGGGGTTGTTAGGTAAACCCCCCACCCCAATGATCACTTCAATTATAAACGTGAACTAAACTCAGGGCATGTTTCACTCCCATGCCACCCAGATGCTCCAGAGGGTGCACCAGGCACAGGCCATGGGAACCATTGCTGGGCACTTCCAGGATTCCATCCTGGGGTTCATTCCCACTCGGAGGACCTCACATCAATCAGCCCAGGACCTCCTGATCCGCTCCGTGAAAAGCGATCACCTCGCTTACCAAGGATCTAGGAATACCACCAGCAGCTTGGGGTCCACTGAGGCCTCCATATCCCTGTAAGTTAAACACACAAGGAAAGACAGAAGTGTGCTAATAATACCGGATCCATTTTCCACCCATTTATTCATTTATTTGTGTGAAGAATAATGGCAGGAGGAGGATGTTCCTGCCCCTACAGTAGACCTTCTGACAGTTACCAGGTAAATGGATACAAAGTCATTGGCTTTTTTTTTCTTCCTATTAGAGCGGACAATCAGAAGAAACAAAGAAGGGACAACCAAGGCACAGTGACAATACCACTGAGGTACTAAGAAGCACTAATCTGCATCACCCTACAGCCCACCCCAACCAAGTCTTCTTTTTCTCCTGAAAGGAATTTCTGAGAATGATAGCAAGTCAGGGCCTAGGGCGATAACTAGTTGTATTAGGAGAGATAAATGCCAATAGCAGTATTGATCATTTTATTATCACTTAGGCTGAAAGAAGAAAAGTGTGGATACACATATTTAAAAAATGAGCGCAATTCCCTTCAAGAGTTAACTCCTTCTGGCCCAGCCTTCTTCAAGCAAAGCAAAAGAAGTTCCAGACATCCGGGATTAGGTGACAGATTGTGGGCACTGATGCAAAGCACGCTTGAGAAAGGGGGGAGCCCAGGGCTCGCACACAAAGGCGTGGAGTTCCCAGGCCGGCCGAGGGCGGCCCAGCTGGGGGCACAGAAGCGCTCTGGGCGCAGCGACGCGCCAGGAAGCGCCTGCGGCACTCGGGCGGCCCGGCCCCTCTGCTGGTGGCTGGGAGAAGTTAGTCACCCGGAGCCCTAACCCGGAGACTGGCGACTGTCGGGAGCCTCAGACCCGGGAATGGGGGTGGGAGGTGGGGGGTGGGAGAGGGGGGAGAAATTCGGTCCCGGGACGGCTGGGAGGAGGCGAGTGGAGCGCGGGACCAGGGGGCGCACAGGAAGCTGGACGCGGGGGGGCGCATGGGAAGCCGAAAGCCCTTTGCTGGTGGATGGAGTGGCAACGTTTAAGAGGCCGGAGCGCACGGGTGTGCAAAGGGGAAAAACTTTCGGCAGGAACCTCCTACCCAAGGCAAGAAAAGCTGGAGAGAAGGAGGCAGGGAGAGACTTGAAATGTCTCAGTAACTTTCAAAACACACCAAACACCCCTTCAGGAGATGAGGTAAGCCGAGGTTAGCCAACCCCAATTCGTTGTGAAATATCAGACGAATCCGGAGCTGCTGTGGCTTTAAATGAGGCCAAGGAAATCTTCTGTTTTTCTTACCCAAATACTTGCGCTCCCCCCGCCCCCCACCCCCCCGTCCTTACTCCCTCCTTCCACCTCGCCGGGTTCCTTCCTCCTTCCTGGTCTCCCTTTCCTCGATCACCCCCCTCGCCCGCCCTCCCCCATCTGATTAGGCGCGGACCGGGAAGGGTGGGAGTGGTGGGGGAAGCTCTCCCTTTAAGAGGCAGCTTGCAGTGACGAATTGTTGAAATTGCCATTGCAGGATGGCATGCCGCTATAAATTCATTGTTCCACCTCCTCGCATCTTCACAGCGCTCGCGCTGCTCTCGGCGCTCGCAGCGGCCGACTGGGGATGACCGCGGCCAGGAGGACACCGCATCCGAGGGGACACGGACGCGCCGCTTCGCTGGCTCGCTGCAGGCCGCCCCCGGCGTTTTTGTTTTAATTTTTTATGGCCTTTTTCTCTTTCTTTCTTCCTTTCCTCTTGGTTTCCTTCGAGTCGAAGAAAGCCACCCAATAAGCAAGAAAGTGAGCTCCGGAGCGTGGAGCCCCCGCTGCCCACGGCTCCCGGGGGCGGGAGGCGGCGCACATCAGTGGCCGGCCCGGTGGACCGCACCCTCCTTACTTTTCGTGGCTGCATTTGGGGAGGATTTGAGTCCCCCTCCTTCCTCCTTTTTCTCATATTTGCTGAATCTCCACAATCCGGCTTTTCTCCTTTTTATTTTTCCCCCCCTTTTTCCGGAGCACGAATCCAAACATTTTCCAAACCAACAAAGAAAAGTTCGCACGCTGGCACGGCAGCCCGGACGGACGGGCCGGCGCTGCGGCTGGGTCCCCCTCCCAGGACACTTGACTCAACTTGCAAGCGAGTGTGTGTGCCCCCCCCCCCCCTCCCCCCCGGCACCTTCCAGAGCGAATAACAAATACCCATAAAGTCCCCGCGGGCATCCATCCCCCGGGACCAAAAAATGACTGGTGACCAGGTGGGCGTCCCTGCCGCTGGGGGGGTTCCGTTGAGCACTGGTCGCGAAGGCCCCGCGGGAGAACCGGCAAGGAAAAACCGGGGGGCCTTGGGATTTGTCACGGCCCCCAAACCCCCCTGGTGTATGGGTATTATTTACTGTAAGGGCTGAATTCTGGACCAACACCCCCTCTGGGCCTAAGCCTAAAAGCCGGGGGAGGATGCAGAAAAATCAACAAAAATATTCCGGGGGGCAGAAAAGGGGGGTTACCCTCGGCTTC
>NW_005871211.1:1614224-1760548 GCF_000147115.1 Myotis lucifugus | reverse complement strand
CGCCGTCGGAGGGGGACCAGGGACCACAGACCTGGTGGCGGCGGCGGCGCCGCTCCATCTCCCGGGCCCGCCAGGTGGAGCTGCTGCTGGTGGCCGACGCGTCCATGGCGCGGCTGTACGGCCGGGGCCTGCAGCATTACTTGCTGACCTTGGCCTCCATCGCCAACCGGCTGTACAGCCACGCCAGCATCGAGAACCACATCCGCCTGGCCGTGGTGAAGGTGGTGGTGCTGGGCGACAAGGACAAGAGCCTGGAGGTGAGCAAGAACGCGGCCACCACGCTCAAGAACTTCTGCAAGTGGCAGCACCAGCACAACCAGCTGGGGGACGACCACGAGGAGCACTACGATGCCGCCATCCTCTTTACTCGCCAGGTAGGTCCAGCCGGGCGGACGGAGGTCGGGCCGTGGGACAGCCATACTGGTTGCTGGCGTCTTCCGAAAACCACCTGCCACTCTGGATATGCTGACCTGCTTCTTGCAGGACACCCCCTCTGCTCCTGTATTCAGGGTAACCCCAGCAGCCACCCCTGCCTTAAAGAACCAGAGCTGCTTAGACAATCAATCAATCAATCAATCAGGCAGGCAGGCAGGCCTTAAAGAACCAGAGCTGCTTAGACAATCAATCAATCAATCAATCAATCAATCAGGCAAGCAGGCAGGCAGGATATCTCTAGTCCAAGATATGGTGTCATGGATGCATCAATAGGATAAGAAGGGACTAGAATGCTCGGGGAAATGAAGATAGCTAAGTGGGGAAGGGGAAAAGCAAGTTTGTCTTGGAAATCGGGGAAAATAGAACTTTGTTCAACTTATGGAATGGGCTTGATGGGCCACCCATTGTAGTCATTTTTATCCATCACCTTCCTTTGTGATGTTTATACATTCGTACTTAAACCTCTTCCACATTCAGTTAAGGGAAGAGTTTCCTAAGAAAGGACTCTATTCAGTCTGGCTTCCGGATGAGGTTCTTGCATGTCCACCCTGTTGGAATCTCATTCCTGGGAAGGAAGGAATGCAGGAGGGTGAGGAGAATGTAGAAACCCAATTTTGTGAGGTTCTTTGGTTAGAAACCCAATCTTGTGAGGTTTCTTGGTAACGCCTTTGGCTTGGATGCCCAGTGCACCGCCAGCACTGCCTGCTCAGTGAAAGGTCACACTCAGCTTACATTTTTTGTGTTTGGGATGAATGTTTCTGAAGCTCCAGTGTGGAAAGATCTTGGGCAAAGAGTTAAGACATGGGGCAGAATGTTTTCTCAGGATTTCCTCTTTTAAGGAAGACGGTGACCGAAAGGGAAAAACATTGATCTTTATAGGCCCAGAGGTTCTATTTGCACAATCTCTATTTGCACAATCATCAGACACCATGTGAGTGTGACATTCAGACACCAAAGTCTGGGCTGGTTCTGAGCCTGGCTTGCTCAGCTCTGAGCCTCAGTTTGCACGACTCTTCTCTAACTGGTAGTTTTAAGTTGTGCCTCTCAGATACCTGGTAAATGACTTTTAAAGCTCATTCTTTAAGTGTTTGAGATCCACCCAGTATAGATGAAGGATTAGAAACTTTGAAAGAGTATGCAAAACCTTGGAACGAAATGGAGCAACCAGAGCTAGGATAGGAAATTCAATGGTGGCTTGCAGGAGGTTTTAGAATCACAGAGCTCCACTACCAAATTCCCCCTTTTTTTTCACTAAGGTACCCTGGCATGAAGAAAACGTGTTGATAAATTTGGAGTGGAGAAACACTTGTGGTTTCTGGGGTAGACATAAATGTAAACCACAAGTAAACAAAGACAGCAGAGGGCAGCAGCTTAGGGAGAACCCGGCAGGACACAGTGCTCTGCACCATGGAAAATCTGTCTCCTCATGAACTGATCTCCGGGAAACATCCTTTCATTTCTCTGCACAACATTCACCTTTGAAACGGAAGAACATTCGTTTTGCAGCCTTCAGTGTGAAGTTCTCCTGTAAAACTATTTCTTTCTTCTTTGGTTTCCAAGTTCTTTTTTTTTTTTGAGCAACTTTCCATGTCTGGATTTCTTGCTTTGCTACATCACAAGAGGCTGCCAAGAAGGAGGCTCCAGAGAGTTTATGGAAGGAAGTTCTGTAAAGACAAAGGGAAAAATACTTTTGTAGGCAAACTGCTCCAAAGAGTAGGTCATTTTAATGCTTCACTTTCCTTTTTAAATGCAAATGCACATTCCATACTTTTTAAAAAATAAATAAAAATTAATAGAAGACTGTTACGTCTTACCTCCTGCCCCGCCGTTTTCCTAATTGCTTCCCTGGAAAAGGGAAAACTAGTCAGTGATTCTAAATGATGTCTGTTGCTTTTTCTGGATTTGTTTTTAGTTTTGGGTAGCTAACATTTCCTATTTTCCAAGCTCTGAAACCTACCAGTATATTTTAAATAGATGAACGCAAAGGAGAAATCAATGAACAGTCTATCTTATTGCTCATAAGTATCATAATAACACTTATTTCTTATTTGGTCCACACATGGAAAGTATTTTGCATGGGCCCTCTCTGGCCTCCTCACCAAGCAGAATCACACTTTTAGTAAAGCAGTTGCCATTTAGTTTGGGGCTGGCCTTCTGGTATATACATCAAACTGGATGAGAACCAAATATCTGAAAAGCATGTGTGTTATGCATACATGCACCTCATTTAAAAGAGTGCTATTAATTAAGGAGCTGAGAAAAATACTCTGAGACCCTTAGGCAGCATGCACTTGAGCATACTTCAAAAATGCAAAGTTAATCTCCACCTAATACTTCAGAATGTGGAAAACACATTCTGGGCTAGAGGAGAAATGATCTGAGCTCTCCTATCCCAGGGAAATCAGATCTCTTAAGACCTAGAGAAATGTGTTCGCAGCTATTTCTTTTCAATGGGAACTATCCAGAGTTGGCACCAGGATCCTACTTTTACAACTCTGTTTTGATGTCATAAATCCGTTGCTTAGCAGCCAGACGCCAAGCCATGAAATCCATGTTTTGATGGGCTCTGAGCTCTGTTCAAAATTTGTGTCCAGCTGTCTTCTGCTAAATTACTTGTTTTTCGGGCATGAAGCAACTGTGTGAGGATGTGTTTTCCACCCCTGTTTACTAGCCGAGGCCACCTTGAGCGTTGTGTCCGGGAGTCAGCAGAATAGTGCTAGTAATTCATTTATCAAACTGACACGCTTCATTGTCAGGGCTGTCCCCCAGCACTCAGTACTGTACTAATTAGAGAAACTTTAGCACCAGTCAGTTTTCTGGCCCAAGTGTCGTTTTTCATTCTGGAATGGCACTTATGCTGGAATTCACACCACTTGTGCCATCAAGCAGCCGAAATCCAATCTCCCCAGGACTTAATTGTACTTTCCAGACTTCTTTCCTTATTCCTAGCTTCTTCTTTTATTTTAAAGTAGTTTCTTTAAAGATAAACTCTTAAACCCATTTTGGAGACCATGCACTTTTCTTTAGAAGCAAGACCCCTACCTGCTTGATATGAAAATTGGCTGGTGTTTAACATCCCCCAACTAGGACAACACCAATGAAAGCTTCACTCATTCGTGGATGGAAAGCATTGGATTGTCATTGAACCAGCTATGAGAGTATGCGATATAAAAGGTTCATTAACTTTCATTATTAATTATCAGTGTGGCAGTTAATAGGCAATTGCCTCTCAGCTAACACCTCTTTATGTTGTGTGTTATAATGCTGTGGTGGGGACTCCACTGATAGCGTTTCTTCTTTCCCATCTGGCTTCTTGTTAGGTGCAGACAATAGGGGGCCCTACAAGGAGGCCAGACGCTTGGAGGAGGCTGGACTGGCAAAATCCATCTCATATTTGAGTTCAAATCCCACTTAAAGCCAAAATGAACCCTTAGCAAGGATTTATAGCCTATAGGTCAACTCCAATTAATTAAAGGCAAAATAACTCAGAAATGGGAAGATTGGGGCAAATTGAGCAGCTCTAGTTGACATTTGAAAAATGATTGATGAATTGAAAGTTGCTAAGAGAGTAGACCTTAAAAATTTTCATCACAAGAAAAACAACTGTCATCGTGTGGAAATGGATGTTAACTAGACTTACTGTGGTAATAATTTTACAATATGTGCATATATCGAATCATTATGTTGTATACTTGAAACTAATATAACATTATAAGTCAATTATATAACAATTAAAAACAAAGAAATTGTGAGGAATATTCTAAAAAGTCTAAAATCTATTAGAGACAATATAGCACAATACACAGAACCTATTTCATTATTGTCTTTCTCATAGAGTACATGCCAATACTGCAGATTGAAAATACCGGTTCCTTCCCACCAGGTCTTATAACCAGGGGAGATGAATCAGATAAATGTATAAGTCACTCTAATGTTGATCAATGCTACAACTGAGCTAAAAACAAAGTCTGCAAAAGGAGAGGAGAGGGAACAATCAATTTTATCTATGGATCTTTATCTATGGATCTTTATACAGGCTTCATTGCACATGTACAATTGAGTTGACCATTGAAGGATGGTTAGGTATTTTTTGGAACCACCCAGCTTTCAATGAGTATTTTTTACATGTTATCCATAATCATTAACAGTTTTACAATGAATCTTTCAACAATCTGCAACTTAGCATCATTGTTGTAATTTGACGGAGAAGGACATTTATACAAAGAGAAATAGAGATAATTTTTAAGAGCTACAGCTGACAAATGACAGAGAAGATTGTCTGGTCTATATCTAGTGTTCTCTAACCTAAAAATGTTATCATTAAAATATGCAGATATTCAATATGTTCTTAATAGGCAGAGAGGGATTCAGAGGCTTAAAAAGTGGCCACTTTCCTAAGAATTCTTTAGGAAAGAGACAAGGAAATGGGTCATTGCTGTACAGCATGATAACTTTTATGATAGATGAGGTCATTAGATATCATGCAAGTACATAAGAAGGTTGACTGATCCATCTGGTTCAATTTGGAAGAAAGAGTAGGAGTTAGCCAGACTCACAAGGAGGAGATAGGCATTGCAGACACACCAAACGATCATGGCCCAGAGGCAATATGGTGATTCTGTGAAATGGAGGGGG
The DNA here is from genome assembly GCF_000147115.1 of Myotis lucifugus. Taxonomy (NCBI): domain Eukaryota; kingdom Metazoa; phylum Chordata; class Mammalia; order Chiroptera; family Vespertilionidae; genus Myotis; species Myotis lucifugus. The sequence continues at coordinate 1,755,478 of NW_005871211.1, read as the reverse complement.
TGATATGTGATAGGATAGACAATATCTGAGTGGAAGGGTGATAGGTTAATCTAGAGAAGACAATAACAATCAAATTATAGAGGGAGAATGAGAAGGAGAACTTTAGTATCTCTTCCTTTAGGACACTAATCCTAATGGATCAGGGCCCCACCCTTATGTTCTCATTTATTCTTAATTCTTAATTACCTCCTTATGGCCCCTATCTCCAAATACAATCACACTGGGGATTTAAGGATTCAACATACAAATATGGGGCTGGGGAGAACCCAAGTCAGTTTATAGCATTGTGCTAAAGAGTTTAAATTGTAAACTAAATTCAAAGAATATCTATGGAAGGAAACAACAGTGACCAGAGGTGTGTTCTGGAAAAAACCTTCTGGCCTATATGGTTGTGTGGATCCAGTAATCTTCAAGAGGAGACTCGGGGTGGTCTAAATGAAAGCAATGACACCAGAAAATAGAGAAGCAGAGATCAAGTTAAGAAGTGTAAATTAAGGTGGATGTGAGTTAATTCATCCTTTTTGGCAGAAGGAATATTGAGGCTAATATTTGGGGCCAAAATTGATGAGATATACAAGGAATAGTGAACAAAATGGATCATGAAGGTGCAGTTGAGGCTGACAGGAAGCTTGGGTTGCATTGTGCATGGATGAATGGAGGCTAAGATTGTGTCTTTTAAATTTTGGAGGAATGGAGGAATCTTATAAGATCCGGGGTCTATTGTATACATGTACCACAACCTTTTTATACACTCGTCTATTGATGGGCACTTGGATTGCTTTCATATCTTGGCTATTGTAAATAGCGCTGCAATGAACAGAAGGGTGCATATATTCTTTTGAGTTAGTGTTTTGGAAATAGCAGAGAACACTTAGTAAAGTGTGTGATTGTCTAACCACTATGGTGTATGTACATATGAAAATAGTACAAAAGAATACTGAATGTAAATTGTAATTGAAAAATAAAATACATTAAAAAAGGATCTGGGGTCTAAGCATATAGGTAGGGAAGTTACAAGAGGCAATGGGACCAGCCTTGGATGATAGTCTAGTCAGGAAGGAATAATGGAATGAATGAGAAAGAGAGGACAGTTACAGGAGACTTTGGGTAGATGGAGTCAGTGACTTACAGTGACATATCAGATACGGCAGGTGAGAGAGAGGCACGTTAATGATGTCACTGCTTTCTTACCCTGCACTTCTATATTCTTTCCTGGAACAACTTTGTGCACTTTGTATATTTAATATGCCTCTAAATTGTTGAGTTATACCAAACAGAACATAGAGATAAAGACTATGCTGTATTATCTGTTGCAAAAAAGGAATTTGCTTGACCAAGCACAGCTTATGAATGTAAAAAATAAGAGTAATGTCAAGAATAACATATATGGTGATCTAACAGTACCATGGCAAAGCAGGTTCAGGAATTGGAGTCTGTAGACATGGGTTGAATGTCAACTTCACTAGTCTCAAGCTTCCCACTTTGAACACTTATTGCCCCTGAGCTTTAATTTCTCGATCTATAAATTGAATGTGTTCATTGAATACTAACACATGTATAGTTGGAAAGCCATAGAAATCACCTGGTCCAAATTCCTTATGTTAATGATAAAGGAGCTTTGTCTGAAAGCATATAAATGACTTACATAACGATTCTTACTAATAGAGTTAGAATTAAAAAGCAGTGACCTTCCATTTGTTATCTCTGATTAGCTTCCATTCTGTTCTCCAAAATGACTCCTCCAAGCATCTACTCCCTCAATCCCCAACTTGCTCCATTCCTTCTTCCCCTTCTTCTTACTATACATTTATCAGAGAAAATTTCCTATCGTGGAACTCTGGGTGGGCCCAGACTATTTTTCCAGCTTCCCCAAGTCCCCTGAATCTAACAAATCCTGTCTACTCCATCCCCAACAAACTTCCTGTCATTTCCAAAACAGACCCTGCCATTCACCATCTCCTGATGGATTCACCAATCTTTCCTTGTTAGAGTACCCTTCCTCTGAGACTGTCAGCCTTCTGTTTATCCCTCAAGATCCAATTACCTCCTTCCAGACACCTTTATTGATTCCCCCAAATCCTCTTCTGCGCTCCCTCAACAATCTATTCATAACAGCATGTCACAATCTGCTCCTCTCACAGCGTATCTGTTTTGCCACCAGATCCTCATGTTTCTTAAGGGTCAGGATCAGCTCTTATTTTATTGTGTACCACGGTGTCAACCTAGCACAGTGTCTGGCAGATTGTGGGCACACCATAATTGTTTGAGGAATAAATGCACTTGGATCTCTTGGCCCCTAATCCAGCTGGGCTCTGTGTGTGTGTGTGTGTGTGTGTGTGTGTGTGTTGGGGGGGGGGGCGGGTATTACTTAGTTGCATCAGAAGCATGGATAGGGATTGTATAAACATGGATTATTGTAATGGGTGGACCAACCGACACAATTAATGTAGTCTCTACTGAGATCCAAATCAAGGCCTTTATAATCGGGATAGCCAGAAAGCCAAATGACACATCAAGAATTGGATTCACAGGTATGGGGGATTGTGGTGTGTAAATGTATGTTTGTGTAATACTATGGCTAAAATATGTTCCACATCAGACTAATCTTCTATCAATCCCTCTTCATAGGAATTGGGTAGACAGATAGATAGACATCTGAGGCTAGTTGAACCTTTCTTTATGCCCTCCCCTTGAGCTCCACACTTGCCCTTCCCAGGTGGTGATATAATAGAAACAGAAGCTGCTGTTATTTAACTCGAGTTTCTCTTCTACAAGGTATTCTTCCTTCATCCTGGCTGCTGTTGCTGCAGTTGTGATGATTTGTGCTCTTATCGGCATGTGTTTCCTTTTAGCTCCTTTTCTTAGCAGCACAGAGAGACCTATCTCCTGAGCAAGGCAAGAAATCCTACAACTCCTGTTATTTGTTTCACTTTGCATGTTCACACACCTGCTTGGTTCATTTTTCTCACCCAGTCCTGACCACCACGATTCCCCAAGTTGTACTGTCTTCTCGGCATCTGCTTGTTAAGGTTTTATACTTTGCTGGCTCCCTGTCCCCAACTCCAACTGCAGGAATAGGTCTGGGGAACAAGTAGTTCTTCTAAATTCCATAAGTCACAGATATTGCCATATTCATAATGGCCAAACCATTGAATGGTCGCCATGCCAATGACCTCCCTGTCAAGTCTTCATCAGTCTTGCTGACTATTTCAGCTCTATTTTTGAGTTAGATACAATGTCCCAGTCTTGTCTCCTGGCCAATGCCACACCACAAGCCCACTGGTTAAATCTCTGCATACTCTTGCAACCCTCGCTTTTTAGTTTTTACTAAATCTCCCATTGCATTACTGTCTGTTTACACCATGCTGATAAAATATTGATCCTGTATGAAAAGAACCTCTTTAACATAACAAAGATATAACTTACCTTCATATCTACACTAATCAATCAGAAAATCTCTTGTCAGCACTTTTAATTCATTTATCTCTTGTGTGAATACTGTATGTGACTCACATTTCTTCATTATCCCCTCCCCCAAATCCAGATAGATGGATAGATAAATGCTATTGCCCCAACAGTATTCTTACTTCTGTGAATAATAACACACATTCCTATAAATTTCAAATAAGATTCTCACCTATAAATATTTCTATAAATCACCACAAAAATAGACGTGAGTGTGATGTGCTATACTCTTACTAATTTGATGCACAAGTTGAGTTTGAATACATTGGAATGAACATTGGATCACAAAGAAACACATGCATTTACTGTGAATCTTGAGGATGAAATCATAACAGGGCTGCCAGTGCTTGAAACTGTGTGAATTAAATGGAAAGACTGCCAGTTTACATAATTATAGTTACAGAAATATAGAGAGTGTGACTATGTCATCAAGGGGTTTAATCAGTGTGTTTTTAAAAAATAGCTGCTTCTGTTCATAATTTTGTCACATGCACACATTTCCGTGGCAAAGGGCCAAATGCATTTAATGCAATTCAAGGATGACAAGGAGGACTGATGGCCTCTAATGAGCAATTGATTAGCAGCACACATATATAAATTAAAAATCCAGATTAAACTTTGTTCAGAATAGGAGGACCATTTTCATTTGCTGTGGCTCTTCAAACTTGTTAATGAAGTAAGGGACAAGAAGGGGAAATAATATTGAATTTTAACATTCTACTTGGAGATAAGGAACCCCAAGTTGTGAGGATAAACATAAGTCTTGGTTTAAAAAAGTATGTGTGTGCAGAAATAAACTTAACCTGGATTTTTGGTCTTAAAGCTACTAAAAGGATTGGGGGGGGGTGGAATGGATTAAAAAATGTATTGTACTATATTATTAAATCTAAGGCTTATTATTATGCAAAAGTGTGTTCCAATTTCAATTTTAAAAACTACTAATTTGTTTTCAACAGCTGTAATTTGAGATCCCACAGGATGACATATAAGGATACACAGGAAACTTTGGTAGGCTACTGTTGGTTTGGTGATTTGATTCACCAAGCCTCCTTGGCCGAGATTTCCACTGTCTGGAACTATAATAAGATGGCAGCCACAGTGTAATTCATCACAGTTGGGATTTCATAATGCATGGAACACAGTAAGAAATGAAAATGTACTAGAAAATGTACTAGAGAGATCATAGGCTATATCATTTAAATATTTTTCACCGTGGTTGGATTTTTATGCAGCAAAATAGAGAAGAGTTAGAAGAATATGTTGACAATGAGGATGTGGCATTAGTTATGTAGTAATAACATCTTGTGCTGGCTTCCAGAAGTCCATTGAGGTCTTACTAGCTTAGCTAGCGTATAGCTTGTTAAAGATGTGTGAGGCCTACATTGCGTCTGACTGTACATCATAATTCACCTCAATTAAGCAAATGTTTGTTGAGCTCCTATCATAAGCCAGACACTGTGGTAGTGGGGATACTAAGATGACAGCTGTAATAGAAACTGTGCATGTTATTTCAACTAGTACATTGTCATCTTTCATAGTAATTAATAATTTTATAAAAAATCTTTTCATTCTAGTTATTTACCTATGGCTTACTAGGATACTATCTTGCTTTTTTAGATATAAATGTGCACACTGTCAATTAATTTTTATTGAAAACCATAGGCAAGCACAAGAAATTCTAATGTATATTAATACTCAAATAGCATTTAAGGGAAAGTTTATCATGATACATCTATCATGCAAAAAAAATTGGCTTATATTTTCTCTTTACACTTCTCCATTTTCAATTGTCTGTTGATGTCTCTTTTATCTAAATCTATAACTTGTAACCATTAGTGGGGGATGATCATGTTCCCCTTTAAGAATCTCTTAATATACAACTTCTCACCAGAAAAATGCATACACTCACTTATATAAACACAATATATAACATGTATTTTCTGAGTACGGATCTGGTTGAGAAATACTTCATTAAATGCATACATTTCTGAAGACACGACCTGTGAAATTACAACTCAATTTGGAAATTAAGAGATGCTCTTTCAAGGAATCATGCTTTTAGATTAAAATTTAGTTTCCTATCCAAATTACTGATATATTGATATTCTGCCACAAAGATGTGGTTGCAGTTTGCCCCTGTGATGGAAAATACATTATTAGGCGGGGCTTCTGATAAAGTCAGCATGCATTTAGCTCAGACTATTAAGGCTTTCCTAAGCATGACCAGATGTGAAAGTGGTCCATGACATATGTGTCTGCATACATGGGCCACAGCTCGGCGAAGGCTCCAGCTGTTCCTATAATGGACAAGCTACCATCCTCCGATATCTTTTTAAATGTAATTGAGTCCCCTCATCCTTCTGTGCCTCTGGGGCTCAGAGAAGCTTAGACGAGTCGGTGCCATTGGTTTGTCTTTGGCACATTCCCAGAGCCGAACAGGTGACACCATAAACATACCCCAGTGTTGCCTTTTGCAGGGAGCAAGTGGTTCTCCAAGGTGGACCCTTCTGGCTGGTAATTGATTTTAATGATTTCTTTCTTTCTCCTGGGAAGGATTTATGTGGGCATCATTCATGTGACACCCTGGGAATGGCAGACGTTGGGACCATATGTTCTCCGGAGCGCAGCTGTGCTGTGATTGAAGACGATGGCCTCCACGCAGCTTTCACTGTGGCTCACGAAATTGGTATGCAGCGCCCTTTCTCTTCCCTCGCCAAATCAAACACTTGTAACAGCTGCAGCAGGAACTGAAATACTTGGCAATGAATTCCAGATTTCTCCTGGTTCAGATGCGGCCTTAGGGATTAAATTTGTTTATATTTGCACGTTCGGGGTTAACTAATAAGGGAGACGGAAGGCAAAGTCAGGCACACAGTAGATGTTTCCTGTCTGACACTTGTCATTCAAAAGCATAAGAGAAATTTGCTACTGCCACTGTCTTTTAAGCATCCTTAAATGACTCTTAGAGGAGATTTGTCACAGTTGGCTAGGAATGCAGAGATGTTCCTCTTAGGGGTTACTCAAGACTCTACTGACTCATCCAGGGCTAAGCGGTTTGCACACACATTTATCATGTTTTCTTCCACTGTGGCAGATCATGGTTTGGTCCTGTCAAAGGTAATCAATAGCTTATGGTAAACATGTCTGTCTTATTTTTAAGAGCAAAGCCAAGCTCAATGGTCAACAGAGTTTGTTTTAAAATGTCACTTAGCTGTTGTGTTTGTCATACGAAACACATCTAAATCCTAAAACTAGAAGTTTAGGGCTGAGTTAGTTGTTGAAAAATATCCCAGCAGTTAGGAATATGTGTTTTCTAACATTGATATAGGCTACTAGGTAGGTAAATGAGAGGTTAGTTCAGTACTGAGGATTAGATGTTAGAATTAGACACATCTGGGCTCAATTCTTGCTAAAGTACTTTCTATCTCTGTCACATTGGTCTTACTATTTAAACTTTCTAAGCTTCAGTTTTTATATCTGAAGTATAGGAACAACATTGCCTATTTCATGGAGTTATTTTCAGGACCAAATTGGGTAAATTATAGATATCAGTTGTTATTGTTATCCACATAATCATCTGTTTTGTTTTTTAATTAAATAGTTCATTTCCATTTTTAATGCATGTATCACCTTTTAGCATCATTTTTGGAAGGGCAGAGTATGATTTGATAATTGTTATTTTTGCTGTATTTTATTAAATAGATTTCATTTTTTAAGCTGAAACCCTAATTTTTAAATAGAAATTAAAAAATTTTTCACATCCCCAGTAGGTAAAGAATATTCCACAAGGTTTTGATTTCTTGCTTCTATGTGTTCTTTAAATACTTCAAATCAAAGGTGTAATTAATTGCATGCATCAGTGTATCACAGCAGTAAAATAGAGATCTGTGGTCAAATTTCAATTCTTATGTGTTAATCATGACTTTAATTTTCTTAACTGACACTCTTCTTATCATCTAAGCAAAAAAAGGAACAAACATAAAGTATTTGTTGCCTAAATAACCACTCAGAGGCACTGCTGATAATAATTCAATATAACATCTCATGAATTGAGCATCTTTAGCTTAAGGAACCCATGATCTGAGATAAAATCCCAGCTCTGTCTTAGTATTCTGTGTTTTATGTCAGGTGTGTCATTTAGACACTCTCAGAATCCATGGCTTTCTGTTGTGCTGGGCTAGAAGAGTTGAAAGTATTTTTAAGATCCATATGCCATTTGAGCTTCAGGGATGGGATTATGCCTTCACCTGTCTCTCACTCATGCATATTAAAGTAATTAAAACTACAGCCTCGTCTTGGCTGGGTGACTTTGTTGGTTGGAGTGTTGTCCTATGCACCAAAAGTTTGCAGGTTCAAGCCCCAGTAGGGTCGGGTATATGAGGCAATCTCTCTCTCTCTCTCTCTCTCTCTCTCTCTCTCTCTCTCTCTCTCCCCCTCTCTCTCTCCTTCCCTCCCTTCCTATCTCCCTCTCTTTCTTCCTCTTTCTCTCCTCTAAAATCAATGAAAACATATCCTTGGGTGAGGATTTAAAAAAGAAAAACAAAACTATAACCTCATATAGATCCTAACTCAATATTTATTACATGTCTCTGTGTTCATGAGTGAGTAAGAGGCAGAAACATGAAAGCTGCCCAAGAATTGGCAACCTTCCAATTCTGCATCAGAACCTAAGAGAGATTAGTCCAAATACTCAAGAGGATTGTAATTAAACAGAAGATTTAAAAAGCAACACCAGTAATTAATCACCATTATTCAGAGTGAGAGAAGCCCCATAAGATTCTAAATCCCTGGGCAGGCAGGGGGTGGTTCTTCTCTGTCTGGGTAGAGGGATGGTGAGGAATAAGGAACAGAGCTGAATTTTGGCATCACCCATCTATAAGACTATGAGCCAAATCCTGATCTTCCAAAGAAGAGATTACAAATTCCTTGAAGGAAGGGCTATTACTTCCTTCAATCCTGTACTGATCCCTTTTCACACTTGGACAGCATCTGGGAGACTTCCCTGGAAGAGCACCCTGCAGCAGTAAGTGCATCTTCTTTGGGGCTGCATTGACTCTCAAGCCAACTGGGCTGGGATGAAAAGGCTCCCAGCATCACCTTTCCCAGCCCTCCTGAATCCTAAACCAAGGGTCTGGGGTCACACAGACAGATGCAACCGTCTGAAAGGGGGGCAGCGAGATACCAATGAGAACAGATGTTTTATTAAAACTAAATGTGTGCAATACAAACTTTTCTTAATGGGACAAGAATATTGAACATCGTTTTACAAGACAACGATGTAGGAGAAATGTGGGTCTCTATGTGAAAAATCAAACCTGAATTGTTGACATATGACTACACCCGTCAGTCCCCCCTTTCATTTCTTGGTTGAATCACCTCTATTTACTTCTTTAAACTTCTCTATAATTCATTCTCCAATCAAACTCTGCCTACTTAATTTCCCTTTTTTCATGACATATGGCCCAATCTGAGACATTTAAGATCTGGGCATAGAGGAATATGGATTTAATTCCCATTTCATAAAGAGATCTGGCTTTCATTCATTTTCTAATTGCTTTATTATTCTTTAATTTCACTTTTTGCCTAAAAAATTGTGAACATGTGTTATAAAGTCTGAGCCTTACAAAATGCAGAGAAGATAACCTTACAAAATATTTCCTAATCATCTGTATGTGATTACAGGCGCCCCTCCACAGCCAGTGTGTTCTTGGGTCTGTTTCCAGTGCTTTATTTTTAGGTTGTTGCATGAGGCCATGTAACGAGCTATTCATGCTCTGGATTCTAATTCTACTCCATCCTTCTCATGTGATTTCCTCCCTTCCCTTTTATTAGACATAAACTACCTCCCAGATTTGGAGGTTAACTATACGGGCTATGTCTGGTGATGAAAAACCTTGTGAATCCCCGGGTTTGCTAGAGTGTTTTGAATTTCCTTGAGCCCATTTCAGAATGTGCAGTTTGCTTCATGTACACAGACTGTGAATATGTTACTAGCTTAAAACATAAGCTGTGGAGAAAATGTCCAGGCTGTCTCCATATGTTTTCTTTTTTATTTCTTCTATAAGCTCTAAAGCAGTGGTTCTCAACCTTCTGGCCCTTTAAATACAGTTCCTCATGTTGTGGTGACTCCCAACCATAAAATTATTTTCGTTGCTACCACATAACTGTAATGTTGCTACTGTTATGAATCGTAATGTAAATATCTGATATGCAGGATGGTCTTAGGCGACCCCTGTGAAAGGGTCGTTCGACCGCCAAAGGGGTCTCGACCCACAGGTTGAGAACCACTGCTCTAAAGGATATATTTGGTTAAGAGTAACACTTTCATGAACCGACTTAAATTTTCTCATGGAGTGCCCCACTGCATCCTCTTTTATACATAGTGGTTTAAAACACAAAGCCATTGTACCTGAATCAGAATTTTCTCTGTTCTTTTCCCTCCTCCATCTGAAACATGTTTGTATGGAGAATTAACAGGAAAGATAAAGAGGCCAGCCTGAAGTGCCTTCTGGCACCTGTTCTATCCATGGTGTTAAAGTCAGAAAGAAGTGGGTTAAGTGAACAATTGGGAAAGTGACTCTTTTCATGCCCTGCTTTCATGCCCCGCATGTTAACTGGAATACTTTTCTTTCCCTGCTAATTCTTTCTAAGAAAGAGCTAGATGTTGGAGGTACCTACTCAACTGGTGCCCATACAGGCTTCTGGAAAGTAAATTTTGATGACCTTAGATTCTCCATAGGCAGCAAGTCTTTGCCTTCCTCCTGTCTATGTTATGTGCATGTAAACACTAAATTTTGAGAACATTTATGAAAGTTGCTTTAAACCATCAAGAACCCAGTCCCCATCTCTGTTCCTTGAGTGGAGGCAGGAATGTGGTTACAGCCATTTTACAATCCAAATGTGAACTGGAGAAAGTTCCAAGTGAATGTAAGTTTATATTTTGAGTTTATATTTTTAACTTGTCAAATTTTTATTATCGGCTTGTAATAATAAAGATTTCACCTGCTGCACACATGCTTGCTCAAAATAATAATTTTATTGATGTTGGGCCAGCTTCTAATACAGCATGGGGAACAATCTGACTTTATTTAGACTGATGAAATCCATGATTTGCAAACTTGCCGAAGCTTTGCTTTATGGTAGTTAATTATAAAATGTGCTAAGTGACTCTCTTCACCATGAAAGATTCCAAAATGCTTCCTCAGCTGAAAGCAGGCAACTGAAAAAGCTGAAGCCAAATGTTTGGCTGGAGACCTAGAAAGTGGTTGAGACACAACAGCATAGCTGCCCGCGTTTTGCTGTGGTTAGAATGCGTTCTCTGGTTGTGCTGATCTGCGTGGGACTGTGCTCCCATAGATGATTAGATTAAACAAGGCCGTGTTTTGAAAAGCTGCAGAGGCCCTGGAAACACCATAGACCAACGCCAAGTGCACAGAATCAGATGTCAGGACTGGCTGTGAGATGTGAAATGAAAGGAAGCTAGGATTAAACTTGGTATTTTCCCCCAAAACCATAGCTTTAATCAACACAAACTGAGCATTTTTTCAATCCAGTTTGGGCCAGTGCCACACTGTGTCTTTCTTGGCCCCCAGATGAAAGATGGGAATAGGTCTTTGTTGTAGGTCTGGCAGCATTGAGAGATTTAGTGTTTAGCATCAGTTGTTTGTTTTATAAATCAAATCCCAATTAGTATTTCTTAAAGGGAGGCCTATAGATTGTCTGCCATTTGTGGAAACCCAACCAGTTGAAGGTGGCCTAAGAAGTAAATATCTCACACACTTAATGCATGATTTTTTTTCTCCTTATGATAAGAAATGTCCTTTTCTCTCCCAAATCAAGAGTGTCTAGAAATGTCAAAATTCATCAAAACGACTGAGTATTGAAATACTCATAAGTAAAAGCATAATAATCCCAGGATGTCAATGAGAACAACAAAATAGCTAACAATTACTGGGCAATAGATATTTGTCAGGCCTGTATTCTGAGCACTTTGCATCTTTTATATCATTGAGTCCTCACAAAACACCATGAAGTAAGCACTTTTAATGGGTCACCCAAGAGACAGGAAACTGACATACAGAGAAATTTCTAAACTTGTCTAAGGTCAACAACTAGTATACTGGTAAAATTCTAACCCATTTCCTCTGGCCACACACCCCAAGATTTTGATACTATCCTCCAATGGTTTGTTGGTGCTCATTTTGAAGGTGATAATCTTGAATTTGATTCAGAAGGATATTGACACAGCTAGTTATATGGTAAAAAAAAAATTAAGTTTTGTTCCTTCCAAGTGCAGCATTTGCCATTTATGTTTACTGTTTTGAAATGGGACTTCTAGAGTTTTATTATTTTTACATAAAACTGCATTTGAATGCACATGAGCTCTCCTGCTATTGGAGCTCCTGGATATCTTCTTCAAGGATTCTAGATTCTGATCCCATTTGAGCTATTGACTCACTTTTCAACCCCTTGGCATGACCTTCTTGCACCTTAATAATCGCAGCTGGAAAATTAGGTAAAATAAAAACATGATTTCATTAAGAGACAGATGCTTCATTTGACCAGTGCTTTCTTAAGTAAACACATTACAGAGTTTTGTGACACATTTTTAGGAGCTTGCTGTGTCCCCTTGTCCATTGGTCACTCTGGGGTCAAGAGCCTGAAATTCTGTTTAACTTGCAGACCAAAGTTTAGAAAAACAACCAATTTCCTTCCTGAGGTTAATGTTATAAGTCAGCCCTGGTTGTACAGTAATACCTGAGTTGAATAAGAAGCTGAACTAACATTTTCCTTTAAAGTAGCATGTCTTTACCCAGGTGAACATTGTCTCAGGTTTTCTAACAGCAGATTCACTTGTGAATTTAGAAAGGCAAGGTGATTTTAAAATCTATATTTTGAACATTAGAGATGAAATTTATTTAATACAATCACATCCACTTGCCAATTTTAGAAGACGGTTATCATACTAGAAAAAGTATCATGTGACTAATTGTTTGCTATCTGAACTAACAGTATAACTCAAACTCTTACCCCATAGTCTTTGCTTTGACATAGTCTACCATGAAATGCATTTCCTTAGCCTAATTGAAATAAACTCCTTCTTGATGGGTGATGGGCAATTAATAGCATGACTTTTGTATTTATGATGTGCTTTAGTGTCTCTTAAGAATAGATCAGTATTTTCTCCAAAAGCACTTACAAATTACACCTTGATTTTAAGCAGCAAGATACAGTTCTGGTGGCTGCCTCACTTGAGAAAATACCGGATCACAGTTACATGATTCTCTAAATTTTACTCTGACCTCTCTAATACCTTTTCTTCCTTATTTAGTGTATAAATGCAAATACCATTCACAAGTGCACCCACTACGCAAGTGTATTTGGTCCTTAATTGCCTCAGGATTTTAGGTGAGAAGTTTGCAATTAGATCAATTGAGAATTAGAGATTCACTAATAAAAATAGTAATGTAAACAAGATTGCTTAACTTAGTTCAAGCAAACGAACTTCTTCAATCTTTTGCAATCTACTAATTATAAATGGTGGCAAATACAAATAGTAACTATTCCGTAAATCAAGCCTCCAGGACCTCTACTCGAAACCCAGATAGTGAATTGTTGCCCTAAATCCACTAGGAGTTTTCACTTCCTGTTTTACTGAGGGAACTTGGTTAAACTTTCTCTAATATCTTCTTTTACCCTCCAAAATTGCTTTGAGACCTCTTTGTCTTTCTTTTCCTATACTTTGACTTGAGAAAGATGTATCTCTCTCTCTTTCCAAGGGTAACAATGGCTTTTCTGTGACTTCCTGGAATCCATCCCCCTGCCTCCTCCAAGACTTTACCCCTCAAATAACTTCGCTCTGTTCTAAAAACTCATCATAAAATACATATTTGATGAAAACAACAATGAATCACTTTAAGAGTTGTAAACAATTTCTCCAACATTTTCTTGCATTGGCTGTTTTACTCTCTGGGGCACATGTATGAATATCAGCCATGCTAAGCCTGCTGGAGGCAGCTCGTCGGAGAAATGCTTAATCTCCCATCCACATCTGTAATTTAAAAAATCTCTGTGAGTGATTTATGAGCAAACTCTCACTGGAAAAGGCAATGTCCTAGGCAGGCAATGACATCATGATATATTCTGATTCCCCTTCACATCATGTACTTGAAATATATTGTTTTCAGCTGGGACATTGCTTTTTAAATTTCCTAGATTCTGGATTTTTCTCTTTGAGTCAGCTTTTAGTATTCTTGTGTGTTGTCTTTACTGAGAATGTCCTTTTAAAATAGGTAATGCTGCCCTGGCAGGTTTGTTCAGTGGTTAGAGCATCAGCCCACGACTGAAGGGTCTCGGGTTTGATTCTGGTAAAGGGCACGTACCTCAGGTGCAGGCTCAATCCTGGTAGGAATGTGTGCAGGAGGCAACCGATCAATGTGTCTCTCTCACATCGATGTTTCTCTCTCTCTGCCTATCCCCCTCCCTTTCACTCTGTCTGAAAAAAAAATCGATGGAAAAAATATCCTCAGCTGAGAATGAACAACAACAAAATTTAAAATAGCTTATGCATTTATGTGTACCTTGCCATTTTAGGGCTCAAAGGTATTGGCAAATATCATGCCTGGCATTGGATGTCTTAGCATAATGATTGGAGGGTCCCATTTGCAAACCGCCACTTTTCCTGCTCACAGCCTTTGCTATGTGTGTCACGTCTTTCCTGACGGGGATCCAACATCCCTCACATTGATCTTCCATTTTCATTCCTGTCCAGCTCCTGCGGGGAAGTCACATGGGTTTCTCTCACTGTGCCCTGGCTCCAGCTACTGTGGAACTGGCTGCCCGTTTCTCTGGGCGCTTAAAAGGTCTTCAGATTACCCATGACTCTCGTCGCCCTTGAGAGAGCGTGCCTGTCCCAGCCAGCTGACATACTTTTTCATGGAGGAGGGGCCATTCCTCTGCCCTCCAAAGAGTCCGTCTCTCTTTCAATGGATGCTCAAGCAAGTCCGCTCCTGACCGACTCTTGGGGATCTTACAAAATTCCCATCTCCTTTTAGCTCTCGCTGAAGTGGGACTCAGATTCGTTCATGCTCAGAATGGCAATGTTCTCTGAGGGCCAAATAAGAATTTCTTATCTGTATCTTCAGCAGAAATGAAGTTGCAGTGCTAAATGAGTAAAGGTAGGGAGTGCACAAGTCACAATAGTATGCCAAGTAGCATGCCAAAATATTCATAAAATTATACCAAAGAATTTTAAAATCAACTGCTTTGCTTATATAACTGAAATCTTTAAAATGATATGCCTTACCACTATATGAAAGAAAAAAAACTGAGGTACTCTCCCAGGCCCCTCAAAGTTAATTTGGTATTTGCCACATGGCCTGCATTTTAAATCCGAAACCTAATACCTACCCTCCATATGAAGTGACAATCCCTTAATAAAAATGCATATGGCAAGTGCTATTTACTTATGTAGATTTGGAGGAGGAAAAAGGCTCTTAATCCTTTAAATAAATATGACTATTTTATGAAATAGAATGCAAAAAGTACATGCTTTTAAAATATAAAATAAATATTATGTTGCAGAGGTCACTTTAAGCCATTTCCCCTCTCATTTATGCCAGGGGGAAAAACTCAAGTGTGAAATTTCCCTACAAATCCCAGTGTTAGCTGATAAACATTGTGCCTTGGAAAAATTCAACAGCACAGAGTGCATTCTCAACCCGTGTTTGATGTACTAAGTAACTTTAAGCCACGTTCAATAGGGCATGAATGACAGATTCTGTTTTTCTGTGAGCTGAGCTGTGGGTTCCCTGGAAAACTCAACATACCCCCCCAAAACTGGAAGAACCCCTCCAATCTCCTGTTGCATGTGATTTGGGGTGCACTTTGCAGACTGTGATGCGCTTTCATGTTACCAAATAAAACGTGACTGCTGGTGGGAAGTTTCCCCTAAGAAAACTTGCTAGCCTAGTAAATGCTATTGAAGTAAATAACTGCTTAAATAGCATGAAAATGTTGAGCCTCGGAAGGTCACCAAGTCCTAGCTACTTCATTTCAGCCACAACAGCAACCAGCTGCTCAGTGGACAACTTTGTTATGAGGTGTTGGTGATTTAACAAGTTGGCCAAAAGTAGTTGGAATGCGTGAAAGACTTCATCTCTGTTGGGTTTTACTGGTACACACTGGACTCTTTTGGTGGCATGATCCAAGTTCTTGCCTTTGGCATTCAGAAACCCACAGAAAATGCAGTCATCATTTTTCTATAGGATGTCCTGCATTCCTGTGTAGTGGTTTGCGTATGATTCTATAAACTTTTGCAAAAATGCTACCAGGAGTATCGATTTCCTACTTTTCAGAGTTTCTATACTGCTGCCCCAAATTTATTTTTGCAGAATATTTTAGATTTATTGGACAATGACTCTTTATCTGTAGACTATGTTAAAATTAATCTTATGTGATAAATAATTCAGTTGGATTACAAGACCGTGGTTATGAACTCTGTGATATAATATCTATCTTGTAGAGTGGAGATGGCAGTGACTGGGAGTCAGGGGAACATGGCTGAGAGGGATAAGTACAAACATCACCTAGCTGAGTGGTTTTAGACAATCACTTACCTTCCCAATATTTTTCTTTTCTCTTCCAGCTCTAACACTTCATGATGAGCATCTTGGTATTTTGGGCTTTTCTTAAATGTAAATGAAACTGTGCCGTTTATGTGTGAGATTAGTAACTCACTAAATAACAAAAAAAATGAAAGGGTGAAACAAGCTTACATTTGCATGCAAGCAGAAAGTTACTCATTTCACTTCTCTTTCTTTCCCACTCCACCCCCACTCATCTCATATAGCTACTTGGCTAAGGAAATAGAAGCCATCTACTAAGTGTTTACAACTTGCAGAACATTGAGTTAAATACAGAGGATTCAACAGTCAATGGAGGGAAATGTTCTCTGATCTCATGGGGATTTTGATTGACCAGAGAAGATGGAAAATTAGACAAATAATCACAATAATATGTAGTGAGGGCTATGACATAATGCCACAGTTGTCTTGCAAATTCTTGATTCTAAATAAGGCCTCATTTCTACGTATCATTGAGCATGTGTGATCCAGATGCATTATGGGAACATCTCCTCCTTAGTGTCATTTTCATATTTCCCCTAAATGTTTACCCAAAGTGACTGCTTCTAACTATATGCAGCTTTAATTTCCCTGGGGGTCTGGTCTCTGTGTGAGAAAGGCAGTTACAATGAACTCATGTACAAATGTTGTGGGGGGAGGAAATCAAGTGCTCGTGTAATTGACACAGAAAAGTAGAATCGCAAAATCACTCTGATCCGCACTTCCTGTAATCTCTCCTGTAGGACATCTCCTTGGCCTCTCCCATGACGATTCCAAATTCTGTGAAGAGAACTTTGGCTCCACAGAAGATAAGCGCTTAATGTCCTCCATCCTAACCAGCATCGATGCATCCAAGCCCTGGTCCAAATGTGCCTCAGCCACCATCACAGAATTCCTGGACGATGGCCACGGTAGGTATTGTCAAGGACAACAGAGGCTCAGAAACAAAACTTAGGATTATTACGAGTTTTCCTTCATGATATCCTCATGACATTCACCTCACCCTCTAAGACAATGGATGTTTAGAGAGTGTGAAGGGAAAAAGAAGCAAGAGAACTGACTGTCTGTTGGGCTATCATGCCAACATCCTTGGTGGCATTATAGCCATGATATTTTTGCTTTTGAATTGAAAAGTTCAAAAGAGAAGCAATGTGGGAGACCACACAGAAGGCCTAGCTCGTGGCCTGAAAGCCTGGCTTTTATTCCTTCTTTCACCACTGGCTTCCTGTGAGAATGCTGGCAGACATCTTATATCCCTGCTATTAATACAACTCGCAGGATTACTTGTTACATGCCTATTATAGGGGTGTGGTTCAGGTGTAGGTGACAATTCTGTCAGATTCTCTTTATGGCAACAGAAAGCCAGGAAAGGAAGCACTTTAGGTTTGCATTCACTGGATGAGTTTGATTTCATCCTGATGGCAGATTCTCCTGAAAAGTGGAGTAAAAACTGAAGAACAGAAATAGAAAATCCATCTGAATGGTGGGAAAATACTTCAAGAACTTCAAACGAAAATCTTTGGCTTTCTCATTCAGATACAGTTCAAGAGCACAGCATGCTTTATTAAATTCTGTAAACCTAAGACTAGTGAATTTTATGAAAACACTAAGGAAATAACAGTTTTTATAAATAAATTCTGACCCATAAGTAATCTGAAACAAGAAGTTGCAAATTTCCTAGCATTCCTTATTATTTTAAAATACTGGAAACACTGGAGAATAGGCTCATTAGAGTTGAAAGAGAACTTCAGAGACCACTTAGTTCAAGTTTCTCATTTTACAGAAAAGGACATATTCTCATTTCTTGTGGCTTTTTTTCCTCTTAAAATTTGTCTCTTTGTAAAACTCATGGTTGAATTGAATATGACAGAAATTGTTGAGCATAATGATTGTCCATAAATTTAACTTATAATGATTGCTTCAAAGTTGGATAAAGAGAATCTGTAATAACTGCTTTTTCCTAGTTCCACAAAGTTAGGGTTTAATATTTTTGTAATTTCTTAGTGAGCTCACCATCTTCAACTTTGACTCCATAATGTCAAAACAATTAAAAATTTAATTTTTTTTCAGACAAAAATAAATTCTGTTCCATGTCCTTTGGTGGCTTATAGGCAAAATCTGTTCATTAACTCATTTTTTTTGCTCTGTTAGTGGAAATGCTTTATCCACTTGGGAATTTTAGAATTTCCTATTTCTGAATATAGTCCATGCCCAACTTGGTTTAAAATTTTCCTCAATACAAAATACATGTTCTTTGTTCATTGAAAGGACATCTCAATATCTCAAAGATATAAGATAATACTAAGAATCAATGAACTAGGCTTTTCCTTTAGATTAATAATAAAGTGGTAATTTTCTGTTTAGCTCAGTTTACAATGTTGATTAAATATTGATAAACTCCCAAAATTAATCTTTATTTAATTATCTGCCTGTCTACATGGATCAAGTGAATGTCTAGTAAAGTCCCTCATGGGTGGAATCGTTTTTCTTTCTTTCTTTCTTTCTTTTTCTTTCTTTCTTTCTTTCTTTCTTTCTTTCTTTCTTTCTTTCTTTCTTTCTTCCTTCCTTCCTTCCTTCCTTCCTTCCTTTCTTCCTTCCTTTCTTTCTTTTGTTCTTGCAAGTGCCTTTAAAATATATATATATATATATATATATATATATAATTGATTTCAGAGAGGAAGGGAGAGGAAGAGAGAGATAGAAATGTCAATGATGAAAGAGAATCATTGATTGGTTGCCTCCTGCATGCCTCACACTGAGGTTAGAGCCTGCAACCCAGGCATGTGCCCTGACTGGGAATCGAACTGTGTGACCTCTTGGTTCATAGCTCGACACTCAAGCTCTGAGCCATGCCAGCCGGGCATGTATTCTCTAATCTTACTATTGCTTTTGCTGGGATTTTTTTCTCAGGCTTTCTGAAAATGAAATCACATTAATATTTTATTTCAGCATCACACGTTACACATTCCAAAATGTTGAGTTAAACTTTGAATCACTAAATGGGTGGATTTAGTTGCTAAGGCAGCAAATACTTATGGCTAAAATGGGACCAAATTTTTTTCCCTGTGCAAGTATTAGGTCAGTTAATTACAATGCTGTGCAGAATTTTATTTCTTATTACCATAATTTTGGAATGATTCATTTATTTCACATTTGTGGAATCCATGATCTTACTTTCTGTGCAGTAAATATGCTTTTAGTATTATCTTCATATTTTAATATTACTTCTGTATTTAAAAGAGTCCATACTCAGATTTGTTAAATTTTTGCAACTAATTTACATGTTTTATATATCTCTATGTCTATTCCAAAGGATCTCATGGGATATAACAACCAAGAACATATTTTTAGTGGAAACAGACCTACTTCACTTGCAATGATAAAGTCTTATCTGAATTTCTCATTTGTATGTTAAATAACTAAATTCATTTCCCTAAATTGAATTTTGATAGCAAATTCTCTTAGTTGATTTATTCATTTCATGAAGTTTAGACTCTCACTTTTAAATATATTGGTTAGGCAATCTTGCGTTTTAACAACAAAGCCTTTTTCAGTAGCCTATAATGAATCAAGTAATTTCAGAATAAGGAGAGAAAAAAAAGGTCCTATGATACAATGGCAAAGCTTTCAACTATGTGCATTTCAAAATAGCATGCAGAGCAGTGCTCTCTGTAAATGTGAATTCAAATAATATAATAACTTTTAAATTGCAACCTGGAAAACTGACTTAAGTGGAAGTGTGGCAGTCGGAACTAGTAAATGCAATTTCCAGATGATTGAGATTCTGACACTTCCACTTCAGAGCTTAGGAGAGAACCAAGAAGAAAGTTGAAGTCCAAGACAATGGAAAAACAAACAAATAAACAGACACATCTTTGTCAGAAGGCTGAACTGATATAATGAAATCATATCATAAAATCCTTTCACTTTACTTATAGAGAGCTACTCAGGCGTCCCATCAGAGCCCACTTATTTATATTTAGTAGAAATAATTATTTTTTCTCTTTTTCTTTTTAAAAAAATATATGGTTTTTATTGATTTTAGAGAGGAAGGGAGAAGGACAGAGATAGAAACATCAATGATGAGAGGGAATCATTGATCACCTGCCTCCTGCACACTACCCACCAGGGATCAAGCCACAACCCAGGCAAGTGCCTGGACCAGGAATCAAACCATGACCACCTCATTCATAGGTCGACACTCAACCACTGAGCCATGCTGGCCAAGCTACTATTTTTTGTTCTAATTTTCTTGGCCACCAAAAATTTTAAGCAATAATATAATCATGGCGGGGGTGGGGTGCACTTCAGACAGGTAAACTGGAAGCAATAAATGATGTCATCCTATATAACAAAAGCTCAGTGACCAAAACGGTGGAATGACCAGAACGACCAGAGACCAGAATGACCACGGCCCCTTGCCCCACCTGGCCCCACCCCCCAGGGAGCAGTTAGGGGCGATCAGGCAGGCAGGCGAGTGGTTAGGGGCAATCAGGCAGGCAGGCAGAGACAGTTAGGATTAGGCAGGCAGGCAGGTGAGCAATTAGGAGCCAGCGGTCCCAGATTGGGAGAGGTATGTCCGAGGGGTCCCGATTGGAGAGAGTGCAGGTCGTGCTGAGGGAACCACTCCCCCATGCACAAATTTCGTGCACTGAGCCTCTAGTTTGACAATAAGGGAGAAACCAGAAAGCTGTAAGATGTGGTCCTAAAACATTTAAAGCTTAGAGGTCTGGCACCATTTTGCCAAAAGTAAAAAACCCTATCCTACCAGCAAGATTCGTGAAAGTACCTCTGTATTTCAGCAGGATACAAAAATTGATACTCCTTTATTTTAAGAGGATTAAATTTTGACACCAATATAAAGGCAGCAAAGCAACTGCTGTTTTAAATAGATATTCTCACAAAATTTATACAATTTTTAGATGGTGCCTAAGGAATTTATTATCTGGAAAAATCTATTTATGGCTAAAAAAATAGCTCACCTGTCTCCCTCCAGCAGTGCTGGAGAAATGAGGTCTTAGAGTGTGATTACATTCAAATCATTTGCTTTATTTTTAAAATTATTAGCCATAAGTAGCCAGACATTTATAGCACTCAACCATTGCCAAATTAAAATTCATTAATACTGAGTGTTTCCTGATTTAGTTCCAACAAGAACTATGTAGCAATTCGGTTATGGTTGAAAGTCAGTATGCACACTTGAAAATAACTGTGCCTGCAGATTTGTGATTCAGAAAAGGAGAAGCCATATCTCATGGGGATCCCCAGCCCCCACCAACCTGGCCGAGATACTTGTAGACATTCTGCCGTGTTTATACAAGTTAGCTCCAGGCAAGCTGGCTAGGAGTGTGATCCTCAAAAATAAAGGGAAGCACTGGCAGAGAAATTGTGCAGTGAAAGCAGGTTATTGAATTTCCTTTCTTAAATGCTCTGTAACCTTGAAGCCAGAAACAATAGCTCAACCCCCACTGTATCCCTAAGTCTCAGGGCCAGGTGATGAGAAAGGCCGCCACCTAAGTACTAGTAGCCACAGCTCAAGTACTACACCCATGACACAGGCTGCCCAGGAAAACCGATAGACAGCTTTGAAACATTAACCTGGAGCATATTTGAAGATCTCATTTACAGTCACTTACTGAACCACAGACTTTTGGAGATAAAATGGTATTAGAAAAATCAATTGCAGAAATCCCTTGTAAATATAGACGATAAAGCTAGTAATATGATCTTAATGCTCAATTTCTTTTCATCTCGATCCAAATGTATTGGCATAAAGTTGTTTATAACATCCTCATTATGTTTTTAATATCTAGTGCCTCTGTACTTATATCCTGTTATTTTTTTGTTTGTTTCTAAGTTCTTTTTTTAAAAATGTTTTTATTGATTTTAGAGAGGCAGGGAAAGAGAGATACAAAAAGTGATGAAAGAGAAACATCATCAATGGGCTGCCTCCCGCATGCCTCCTACTGGAGATTGAGAGAAACCTGGGCATGTGCCCTGACCCCTGACCAGGAATGGAACCAGTGACTTATTGGTTCATGGGTCAGCATTAAACCACTGAGCTACACCAGTCAGGCTAGGCTCTTTTTTTAATTTAAATATAGTTGCTATACAATATCATGTTAGTTTCAGGTGCACAATATAATGATTCGACATTCATATACCTTTTAGAAACCATCATTTATATGCACCAAATGTTAAAACAAAAGAAAGAAAGAAAAGAGGGAGGGAGAAAAAGGAGGGAGAAAGGAAAAAGCAACTTGGCAGTTTGTGGAACACAGCAAACAGACCTAATGTGGGCAGCCAAGCCCAGATAGGATTTCAGACAAAGGTAAATTAAAAAATGCATTAAGTAAATGTAAAAAAGTGGCTGAGAATAAAAGTAAAAATGAGCAAGAAAAGTCAACAGTAGACTGAATGCTTTTAGAGGTTAACATGAATGATACTAAAAGTTTGATCAATTCCTCTTTCACCCCTCCCCCAAAACGTACACAATTATTAAGATGGAAAATCTATATCCAATCCACTATTACTGAGATTTTAAATATTTGTACTGTGAGATTCAGAATAAGGCTTTTTATTTTGTATTGTTCTGTGGCACAGTCTACCATTTGGTAGAGATTCCTGTACCTATTTTATAGCTAAAGGATCTAATTCAACAAATAGATGAAATCGACAGACTGTACATTTCAGAGTAAAAAGAAAGGAATGCAGCATCAAATCCTAATGTTGAGAACATCAGAGTAATACATTAATGGCAATTCTGAAATAAGTCACTTTAAGCAAGTAAAGGTCATCCCCCGGTGACCTCTACCTGAAAACCATGCAGCAGAGATACCAACTTTTTCATAGCAAAACAAATGTGTTGTTCATTTTCAAAATTCATCCTTTGGTATTAAGCGTTATAAAGAGATGTCACCTCTTGAACTTGCCTTTGTGTAAGCTGATTTCAAACTGTTTGCATTATACATTTCTTTTCACTCATCATCTACCAGTGAGGTATAAAGGATGTCGGTGACTGCATGTCCACAGAGAGGTGGGGAGTTATTTTGGCTGGAGCCATACCAGGTAGACCATTGCCACAGGCACCCACACATGTAAAGACTTCCCAGCTAATATTTAGTTACCCAGTCTTATGGTCTGTGCTTTTTAGTAAAATTAAAATGTTTTTTTTAAAGCAGTACTTTTGAAGAATTGGAAAGCATTCTTGCTGTCTCAGAGATCCGTGGACATTCTCCTAACATCAGCAATCTGTTGAGCTTTTCCTGGTTTACACAATGCTCTTTCTATGTAGCAATGAAGATAGGCTTTCCAGGGGGTTCCAAAGGGCCCAATCTTCCTCCGTCTCCTAAACAAAGCTTCGTGGGGTTTTACTATCATTCTTTCCTATTGACTTGATGTTGATGTTTTTCTTTTAACTTGATGTTTTTCTCCCCAAGTTCTCTTTGGCTGGGTACTTCTTTTTTAATGCTTTTTCTGGCTTGCCTTAAGAAGTTTTACCTCTTCAAACATTCTGGCCCAGAAGTTAAATAGGAACTTTGCTCTTTATTCATTTTCATATAATGCCTCCATCACAGATTGACACATTCTAAGGTATTCACTTTGAAGAAATGTGAGTGTAGTAGTTGTAAAAACATTTGCAGTATATTTAGAATGTGCTGAGTATTTAATTTCTCGGTGGAAAGTAGGATTTAAATATCTCTATTTTGTTGAACAAAAAGAATAACTCGAATATATCTAAATGGTTGTTACATATGCTGGACATGATAGCAACTACCATTGTTTTGTATTTTTCTGGTGGCCTCTTATATCTCTTGTAGCTAATTTTACCCTTACGGTGTCACAGTGAAAAGAGAAACATTTCACAGAGCTTGAAAATAAATTAGGGAGAGGTTAACTAAGTTGGCCAAGAACACTCAGCCCTTAGTGTTTTGCCAGAGTTAGACTTTAGACCTGGTGTTTCTACCAGGAGGCACAATACCCACCATTTAAAGGATCCCTACCTGTGCTTGCCCTTCAGCAATAAAATCAGAAAAATCCATCCACATGCAAAGCAGAAGTAAGTTGGTAAATGATGAGGAGACAGTAGAGTCTGTTTGGCAGAGTTCTTATGAGGATTAAATAAACTAATACATTTAAGTAGCTGAGAATAGTGTAAATGTGTAAGAAATCTTTGTTATTTTTAGTGCTCTTAATCATCAGTAAGTAAATTCTAAAATCAAGTAAATAAAAAAATACAGAAAATGGTGAGTAATGTGCATGCACCCAAATCATGGGAGATCATTAATGATATTACTCCCTGAGCAGGGATTCTTAGGGAAGCGTGTTGCAGGTAGGTTCCAGCTTCTGAGATTGCATCATTCACGTGGAGCGCTGGCTTCTATTGACCCCCAGCTCACTATATACTCCCCATATTACTCTGTAATAAGGGCACCAACTTGTTGGGGGGCAGACACATGCCAAACAACAAATACGAATTACATTAAAAACTGACACAAAGGGGAAAAACGGGAGGAGAAGAGTAAAAGTTGGGTCTCAGCCCAAATCATCGAAGATTATTTCTCGATTTCTCCCCCTCCTCCTTTATTCTGTGACTCTTGAAAGCCCTTTATTCCAAGTCTTATCAGTCTGGGAGAAATACGTTATTTAGTCTATTTCTTTCACTTTATTGGGAGGCCTTGAAGGCTGGATCGGGGTTATTTTTCCGTTTTCCCAGTATCTAGTATGTTTACTAGGACATTGTAGGTGCTCACCAAATACGTTGGGCATCATACCCATTATCATTGTTCTCAGTGAGTGCAAGAATGAAGGAGGGATCCACTTGTTTATTATTTATGGAGTTAATGAGAAGGGACAAGGGAAGGCACATGAGGAAGAGAGAAGTTGAAAGTGGACAATGGGGTATAAATAGAGTGCCAAGGGCACACTATTTCTTACTGTTGTAAATGTTTATATGTTGTTGTTGCTGTTATGTCCATTATTTTATTTCCTCTAGATCTATCCCAGTTTCTTTTTTAAAATATGTATATATTTTTATTGATTTCAGAGAGGAAGGGAGAGAGAGAGAGATAGAAACATCAATGATGAGAGAGAATCATTGATTGGCTGCCTCCTGCACTCCCCACACTGGGGAATCGAGCCCACAACCCAACCTCCTGGTTCATAGGTTGACGCTCAACCACTGAGCCATGCCTGCCAGCCAGGCAATCCAGTTTCTTTTAGTCTCTTAGCACAATGGCTATTTTCACAACTAATTATTACAAACTGTGTTTATTCAATCATGCCACTGCTATCATTATAGATACCCCAGAGTCAATACATTACATGGAGGCACCCAGCCTCACACCCAGGGAGTCCCTTCCCAACAGCATCACACTGCAGATCTGTGGGTGCATCATGTTTCAACATCAGCTGGAGCACTTCATCTTTTAAATATATTTTTATTGATTTCAGAGAGAAAGGGACAGGGAAAGAGAGATAGAAATATCAATGATGAGAGAGAATCGGCTGCCTCCTGCACCCTCCCCCCCAATGAGGAATGAGCCCACAACCAGGGCATGTGCCCTTGACCAGAATCAAACCTAGGACCCCTCAGTCTGCAGGCCGACGTTCTATCCTTTGAGCCAAACCTGCTAGGGCTGGAGCACTTCATCTTTAGATCCGTGACTTTAGTTTAAAACCTACACACGGAGCAGTGGTCAATCTTGGTTATTCTTTCAGGTAACTGTTTGCTAGACCTGCCTCGCAAGCAGATCCTGGGCCCCGAAGAGCTCCCGGGACAGACCTACGATGCCACCCAGCAGTGCAACCTGACCTTCGGGCCCGAGTACTCGGTGTGCCCGGGCATGGACGTCTGCGCCCGCCTCTGGTGCGCCGTGGTGCGCCAGGGCCAGATGGTGTGTCTGACCAAGAAGCTGCCCGCCGTGGAAGGGACCCCGTGTGGGAAAGGGAGGATCTGCCTGCAGGGCAAGTGTGTGGACAAAACCAAGAAAAAATATTATTCGGTAAGTGGTTTTCCTGCCACGCGATGCCTGGAGACCCGAGACCTGGAGCACGTTCCCCTGACATGTGTGGGGCTGTCAGCAGGAGGCTTCATTTCCTAGTTAAACTGTGTTTTCTTGAGAGAGCTATTTCCTGCTTCCTCCTTTAACCACAGCAGCCAGGTCCAGCCATGGAAAAACTGGAGGAAATGCAGGCCACAGGTGCTCTGCCAGGTTATGTCCGGTGACAAATAAGGGTGCAGCCCAGATTCTACCTGCCTGAGACCCAGTACGGCCCACTGTGGGGAAGTTTACTTTCAGGCTTCTCTTAGCCATGTTATGAGACGGCATTTTTTGAATTCATTAAGGAAATAGCAATAGACCTGACACATGGTCCTCACACATACTCGGGAAGAGCCAAAATCGCCCTGCTTCCCCTGCTTAGCAAGTTCATCTATCTTTAGCAGCTAAAGCAGCCCACACCTGCTCCAGGGACACACTCCTCCCTGCTCCCCTACCCCCCAATAGTCCACCTTTATGTCAGCAACTTACACCTTCATTTTTTTAAAGAGGAAACTCTCTTGTTGCCTTCCCCTTTTATTTATTGTTTTATATTTTTTTATTGATTTCAGAGAGGAAGGGAGAAGGAGAGAGAAATAGAAACATCAGTGATGAGAGAGAATCATTGATCAGCTGCTTCCTGCATGCCCCAGACTGGGGATTGAGCCCGCAACCTGAGTATATGCCCTGACCGGGAATCGAACCGTGACCTCCTGGTTCATAGGTCGACACTCAACCACTGAGCCACGCCAGCCAGGCTGCCACCTTCATTTTTAAGGCCCAAAGTTTCTGTTGACACTCACCCACAGTCCCTAGAACAGCGGTTTTCAGCCTTTTTCATCTCCCGGCACATATACACTAATTACTAAACTTCTGTGGCACAACATATTTTTTTCTCTATCTGACCAAAAAAAAAAAAAGGGTATATTTTTTCCCTGTTCTTAAATTTTATTTATTTTTCATTGTTGACACTATTACAGATGTCCTCCATCCCCCCCCAACTTTGTCCACCTCCACTCAGCCCCTGCCCCCCTCATCTGGCCTTCACCACACTGTTGTCAATGTCCATGGACTAGGCATATATGTTCTTTGGTTAATCCCTTCACCTTCTTTCATCCCGTCCGTCCCAACACCCTCCCCTCTGACAACTGTCAGCCTGTTCCCTGTATCCACGTCTCATACCAGACGGCTATTATTGTGTTGGCTGTTGCCATGTTTTATTTGACAATCTAAGGGAAAAGAGTCCACCCCTGACTAAATAGGCAGGTGTTGCATGTTTTAAAACTTCTTATAGCATGCCAGTTGCAGATGGCTGCCCCAGAAGAATGTTGCCATATGCATGTGACCTGTATCTTCAAAGGCTAACACCTTCTCAGATCCCCTGACACAGGCAGCCCGCGGATGTTCTTCACAAGTCCCCTCCACAAAGGAGTTCGTAATATTCTTCCTTTTAGAGTAGCAGCTTCCTTGCTGCAATGTTTCCAGAGTAATAGGCCTGGGGTGTCATGACAGGGCTCTTTGTTTCCCGGGATGTGTGTGCATGTGGTGTGGGTGCACCTCAATATCCGCCACATTTCCTCTCTAAACCCAGAGACCCTAATCTAGTTAGGAATTCAGCCACCCCCAGGTCAAGTACATGGATGCATGTGGCAGAGGGTCTGTCACAGACAGGATGTGTGATGCCAGAGGCACTGAGAACTTTCGTGCAAAAGAGGGAGAACAGATACACAAGCGTGAGGAACCCACACTGGTGCCATGCAAAATCTTTAGCATCATACCTTTTGTTAAAGGTGCGAGATCAGAGTGGATACAAAGTCAAGCGGGGTTCAGGGGTGATTGACAGAAATGTGCAGTGTCGGGATGCGTCAGTTAAAATGGTCAGAGAAACCAGGTGGTCATTCTTGCAGTGGGCTAAGTGCTTAGGATGATGCACTCAGAACCTCTAATGCCAGAGAGAGGGGAAGCAGAGAAGGTGAATTGCTTAGAATCAGAAACACGTTGTAATTCCAGAACATTCACTGACAATTTAACTCTAAATGAAGTGTCCATCGTCATATATGCAAGTGATGTCCAAATGTACATTTGAATGTTTTTTTCCCTTCTGAGTTAACATGTCTTCTGTTTTCTATTTCAGACATCAAGCCATGGCAACTGGGGGTCCTGGGGGTCCTGGGGCCAGTGTTCCCGCTCATGTGGGGGAGGAGTCCAATTTGCCTATCGCCACTGCAATAACCCAGCACCCAGAAACAGTGGCCGCTACTGCACAGGAAAGAGGGCCATCTACCGATCCTGCAGTGTTATGCCCTGCCCTGCAAATGGTACGCCGCTCCCAGGTGTCAGCAACCATCATGTGTCACCTGCAAATCCTATTCTAACAGTAATGGACAGGGCTAGAATAGCCTATTCTAGCTATTCTGGTGAAATAGCCTATTCATCTTGTACTTCATCGTTCTACCAGTGTGCAAATCAGTAACAACTACATGAGTGATTTTTTAAATTATTATTATAAACATTTGAGTATCCAGGAAGTTGAAAGAAAGCAATTGCTATTTTCAACTCCATGTATAGATAAAAGTCTTTCGACACTGGTATGTAAAGAGGCTCTGAAAGAAAACAGCCTCTTCTTAAAATTATTTAAATGCACAAGAATGTATGTGAGTTTCGGAACAGTAGAGTAATAATGTGACATGTCTGTTTTTTAGGTAAATCTTTTCGTCATGAGCAGTGTGAGGCCAAAAACGGATATCAGTCTGATGCCAAAGGAGTCAAAACATTTGTGGAATGGGTTCCCAAGTACGCCGGCGTCCTGCCGGGGGACGTGTGCAAGCTGACCTGCAGGGCCAAGGGCACCGGCTACTATGTGGTGTTTTCTCCAAAGGTAAGTAACTGTCCAGACATAATAGGCATCATTGGTGGAAATCATTTGGTAGAAGGAAGCCTACAGATACCAACTGTAAACAGTCATTATTTGAGGGGGGGGGGGGCTAAATATAGAAGGACTTTATTTTCATCTCTATAATTTCTATCTTCAAACTTTATACAATGAGTAAAAAATTTTTATAAACAGAACCAGTACATGTTTTAAAAGCTGTTTTTGAAAAGGGTAACTCATCAAGTCAGGTCAGATGCTACCTTAAGTTCAAAATAGCCTTGAAAACAGCTGGTATTTCCAAGGCACGTTTGTAAAGGGGACTATATAGCAAGAAAGCTTTTCTATCCCTTTATCATTTACTTAAGAATTTTGGTAGTGATTCATGAAGATAGTCCTCAAGATTATTGTCTCTGAACTAGACTTTTAAATGCCTTGCACTCTTAGTATGAATCAATGTCCCTCTACTTGTACACATAATATATGAGTGTGGAATTATCCCTTATTTTTCACTGAAGAACATTTTCTAAATTACTGCAGCTTTACTTCTCACAATCAATATTATGCAGCAATTTATCTAATACTGTTTATCTAATTTGCAAACAGATGCTACATTCATTATTTTTTAATTTTTTTCAGTAACAGTTACATTAATATTATTTTGTATTAGTTGCAGGTATACATCATAGTGGTTAGACAATCACATACTTTACAAAGTGTTTCCCCTGATATTTCCAGTACCCAGCTGGCACTATACATAGTTATTGACTATATTCCTTATGCCGTATGTTACATCCCCACGATTATTTTGAAACTACCAATCTGTACTTCTTCATCCCTTCACAGCAGATGCTACATTTAAATCCACCTCTGTACCTGACCTTCAGATATTTCTGACACATTATTGAAAAATAAGTTCATGTCTAACTAATGTAATTTAAAACTATATTTTTTATTTCAAAAAAATACATTTTCATTTTTAAAAATAGTACAGGGAAATAAAAACAAAAACATCACCTGGAAATATAGCCAACTAGACAGCAGTTAACCTGCTGAAGTATACCCTACTTCAGTATATACACACACATGTATGAAGACTTTTGTATATTCACAAATATAAAATCTCTCTCTCTCTCTCTCTCTCTCTCTCTCTATATATATATATATATATATATATATATATATATATATATGATATGTTATTTATCTACACTCACATGCACAAACCACAAGTAGTTCATGCACATCCTATTTTATAACTAGCTTTATGAATATACTAGAGACCTGGTGTACGAATTCTGCATGGGTGGGGTCCGGCTGGACCGCCCCTATGGGGGCCCATCGGGCTGTGCCAGTGGGAGGGAGGGGCCACAGGTGATTGGGCAGCTGGCCCTGCCCTAATCGGAGTGTTGGGGGCTGTTCAGAGGCAGAGCCAGCTGGGGGGAGGGGCTGCGAGTGGTTGGCCAGCCAGCCCCACCCCTGATCGGGGTGTTGGAGGCCGATTGGGGGCCAGGCCAGGCGGGGGGGGGGGAGGGGTTGCAATCAGGGCCCAGATCAGGCTGGTTGGCTGCTGCACTGGTTGTTCTGGTCATTCTGATTGTTCTGGTTATTCTGCCATTATTCCAGTTGCTGGGCTTTTATATAGTCATTTTCTTCTAGTAAGTAGTTCTCAGTGACTTCCCCAGATCCCTTTTCCTACACTAATTTGTTTGTCTCAATTTCAGCATCTGTCAGTTTGACACACCAGGGACTGTTTTCCAACCATTACATGGTTTTGAAGGAGGCCAGGTTTAGGTTTTCAGATTTACTGCTATGTTAATAATTATGTGACAAAGAAAGATCTCCTGCTCATATTCTGCTCTTGAAGCAAGTGACAGTCCCACAGGCTGAGTGGAAAGATCACTTCACTCAGGGTAATAAGGAGAGGCTGTACAATGGGAACGTGATATGCATAGAGAAATGGAGATGAATACCTTGGGTGTCTCAACACATTGGGAGTTAAGCTCAAGAGAGAAAGTGTATAACTGAGACTTATCTCAGATCTTCTGCCAACATGTAAATGATTTTTCAGTTAGATGCTCCTGAAAACTATAGTTTTTTGGTTCTTTGTTTATTTCTCAATGTACTATCTATTCCAATCAAACTCAAAACCCACCAATTAGAATGTGGTCTTTTACCAAAGAAATCTAGTACGTGGGCACAAGTACTGCCCACTGCTAACGTGTTTCTCCCATGCAGGTGACCGATGGAACGGAATGTAGGCCGTACAGTAATTCCGTCTGCGTCCGGGGGAAATGTGTGCGGACTGGCTGTGATGGCATCATTGGCTCAAAGCTGCAGTATGACAAGTGTGGAGTGTGTGGAGGAGACAACTCCAGTTGCACGAAGATTATTGGAACCTTCAACAAAAAAAGGTAATGTGATGGAACAATTACCCGTATGTGAATTGAATGAAGCTTTAGACTCTTGCAAATTGATAAAGGAGGACTCATGTTACATCATGAACTAGCTAAGGCAGGAGGGCTAGCAGGGCTCTAACACATTACGAATATGAGAAGGGAAAAGAGGAGATGAAAAAATTTCTCCCCAGTGGAAACTCATGGCGCCTCTGGAAGCAGGTGAGCTGCGGTGGCCATGAGGTCAAGGTCTTGCAGTATGAAAACTGAAAGAAAAGGCAATGACATTGCACTTGAGCCATATCCTGCAGGTCTGTCATTCCTGAACCATAATGTAGAGAAGGATGGCTGGTTTCGTTCTCACCTGCTCTTCTTTCCTTTTTACAAGCCCATTCTCGTTGGGCTGTATTTTTCTTGAGAAAACATTTCTTATTGAAAAAGTTAAGTTAATTGCTGTGGTATAGACAACAGTCCCATTTTAACTTTCCTGGTTTCAGCTGACTCGATAAAGAGTAATGTCTGCTTCCTGCTTCTTCTTATGGTCCTTGATTATACTCTTGCTTTAAATATGTAAGTTTTTAAAGTACCAATTTCTGGCATAAAATATTACACTATCAGCTAGGATGGCTGAGTCAGCTAAAGGGTCTGCTGGATGCAGGATTGTTTTTCTTCTTCACTAGAACACTCTTATCCTGAGTGCAATTGGGAAAGCATGCCTATTGTCTTCAGGTATGTGCTGTGTTGTCTTTAACTGGAGAGTGATAGGCAAACAAATGAACAATAAGGTTTTATTAAAGCAAGTGTGTGCCATGTAAAAAATTATCTTTGATATGAAAAAAGTTTGTATGGCTGAAGAATTTATTCTGAATTAATATATGCATTGCTATTCCTATTTTCTGGTGATATAATTATTCCTCTAATTGTGTTGGGCCATCTAGGTTGAAAAACCTGCAAGTCTAATTATATCCTGCATTTTTATACATTTCAAAGGTGCAAGACACCTTAAAAATGATCAAGTCTAGCCCTAGCTGGTTTGTGTCATGGATAGAACATCGGCCTGCGGACTAAAGGGTCCCAGGTTTAATTCTGGCCAAGGGCACATGCCCCAGGTTGTGGCTCAATCCCCAGTAGGGGGCGTGCAGGAGGCAGTCAATCAATGATTCTCTCTCATCATTGATGTTTCTATCTGCCTCTTCTCTCTGAAATCAATAAATTAAAAATAAAATTTAAAAAATAGATTAAAAAAATGGTCAAGTCTAACCCTTTTTTTTTTCTTTAAAATGAGGGAACTGGGACTCTGAAAATGTAGGATTTACCCAATTTTACATGGTTGGTGAATGCCAGAGTAGAGACTATAACTTAGGTCATAGGATGCACAGGCCATTTGTTCAAATGAAAATAAGAAGGAAGGAAAGAAGGAGGGAATAAAGGGAGGAAGGAAGGAAGGAAGGAAGGAAGGAAGGAAGGAAGGAAGGAAGGAAGGAAGGGAGGGAGGGAGGGAGGGAGGGAGAGAGGGAAAGAAATTCAGGAACCAAATGAGAAATAACATATTTTTAAATATACCTTATGTCCTATATGTTATATATTCTTCCTATATAAACTTATAAACTACTTTTTGAGTGCTAAATTTAATGTTTTAAGTTTTTTGTAATGACAATCAATGTCTGCATATTTGACATAACATAAAAAGATGAGTTTCATGATGCCAATAGGTGGAGTGCAACATGACCAATTACAGATTGCTTTGACCAAGATGATATTATGTGATACAAATGGCCTGTTTAAGTCTCCCAAATACATCATCTTGGCCTGGTGTGATTTATTAAATAAACATTGATCTTGGGGCTGGAATATTTGCACTCAAGCTCTGGCTCAGTGACTCACTAGCCATGTGACCCTAGAAGAGACACTAAATTTCTTTACTATAGAACTCCTGACAGTAGAATGGAAATGATACTAATTATCTTGCAAATTATTATTGCTTTGAGGATCAAGGGAGGCGATGCATATTAAAATATTTCATCAAGTTCAAACCTCTTCAGGAATATGACCCTACTCTTAATTCTACCCTCTTTCAGTTCTCCTCACATCAGCAAATGCCAACTCAATCCTTCTACAGCTTAGGTGCAAAAGCTTGAAGTCATCCTTTACTCCGCATTTTCTCTCTCACCCCACATTCATCCATCAGCGTGTCCTGTCAGTCCCACTTCCAACATATATCCAGCATTTGGTTGCCCCTCACCACCACCAAGATCACTGCCACCCCAATCCAGTGATCATTGCCTCTTTCCTGGACCAACTCATCAGTCTTCCCATGGGTCTCCAGGCCCCTTGCCCTTCGAGCCTCTTCTCCCAGAGCAGGGAGAGCCTTCATTTGTTACATGTCAGACCATGACATTCCTTGGCTCAACACCCTCCCACGGATTCTATTTCACTGTTTTGTAACTTACAAGGTCCTAAAAGTTTTGGCCCTGCCCCATTTTGCATCTCTTCTATACCACCCCTTCTCTGGCTCTGCTCCACCCTCACTGGACTTCCTGAAGCTTCTCAAACATGGCAAGCGGATGAGTGTGCACTGTGTCCTCTGCCTGGAACCCATTTCCCCAATTAATGAGCCATGCTTCTCCTAAGAAGCCCTGTAGATGTCTGTCAGATGTCACCTCCCCAGGTAGTGGCTGTCCTAAATGAAAACCTCCATCCCCATCGTTACCTTCTTACCCTGCTCTGTGTTTCTTCACAGCTCTTATCAGTAGATACTGTCACATATTTTGTTTGCGGGGAGGATCCGGGGATCTGACTGCCCCTCACTGGAACGTCACTGCCATGACAGCATGCCTAGTATGGACGATGAATCTGTTCCCCTATAACACGCACTGTTCTGAGTGCTGTGGACCTAGCCCTGCACCAAACCAGAGTCCCTTGTCCTGCCTGCCATACTTCCCAATTGTTAAATGAAAACAACTGCATTCATTCATGGTAGCCAGGGGAGATGCTTGATGTCCAAAGTTAAATGATGTCCAGCACGGTGTAAAGAAAATGAAAGAGTACGAAGAGAATTGTATTTTACCAAGGCACCAAGAAATCACGGCACTAATTCGTGTACTTGTCTCGTGAGCTTAGTTTGGAAACCTGTTGCAATGCTGACAGTTCCCAGTGATTCTCATGAATATGACACAGGCTGTAAAGAATGGGATTAAAAACAAACAAACTCTCCTACCTGATCCCCTTACCTTTCCCTCTTTATCTCCTTTATACCATGCCTGGTATCTGAATATAACCAGAACTTATTTTCATTTCATTGTTATAATATACAAATGGCAGAGGTAAGGGTTATATGCATGGGGAGATGATGTAAGGAGCACAGATTCAGGGTCAGGAGGCCTGGATTTTAAACCCAGCACTACCATGAAATCAGTGCTGGAGTGAAATTGTTCAAATGCTATAATAAATGCTCACTTGCTATGCTTTTTACATAAGACATCTCCAGCAGCCCTCCTAGCTTTTTTTGTGAAGCCACTGCAGGTTTACATATCATCTCTACAAAAAAGTCCTGTAATGAAGTATAATCCAAAGTGTATTACAAAAATAAAAATAATGGCTCAAGTTGAATGGACAAGCAGCATCATCAGCATTGCATCTTCTGTCTTCAACACAGAAGCTCTGACACCTATTTGCCAGTCACTATAGACCAGATGCCCAGGAGATGGGAGCTTCCCGGGGGAGGAGCCTCCTTTCCAATTCAGAAAAAAAAAATTCAGGGGGAAACACAGGTGGAGTTTTAGTGTATGAATCAGTTGCCCCAACAATCTGAACATGAGTAAGAATTTGAAAGTAAATAATTAAATTTTACACCCATTAGTCAAACTGCACAAGCAATTTACTTATCTCTATTCAAATAACTAGGAAAGTAAAACAAAGGGACACCTTGCTATGAAACTACTTATAGAGGCAAAGATTTGGACAATAGATGACTCCCTCTCTCTGGGATAGCTCCTTGTTGCTTAATTAGCATTTCTTTCTTAGCATCTGCCACTAGCTTATGGGGATTAGCACCATTTATGCCTTTGCCCATTTCTCTGGACCGATAATGGATCTTTGGCAACCTATCTTTCTTGCCCCCACCATAAAGCCTCACTCACTCTATCAGGATGCTTCATGGACACTAAGCATTTGGGGAAATTTGCTCAGGCATTAAAGATTCTTTTTTTTTCTTTTGATGATACTCGTAAGCAGTGGTCACCCAGTGAATCCAGAGTTCTAGTAGAAAGGGAAGCAGAGCCTCCACCCTGTCTCTAGTCTGTGAAACTCATTCCCCAACTAATCTGCACATTTGGAACAACGTGAGGGGCTCCAGGTCACTGCTGCCTCTGTCCTGTCCTGAAGGGCAGAGATTGAACTGGTCTGAGGCCTGGGGATTGACATTTTTTAAAGATCCCCAAGTGATTCTGATATGTAAACAAGTTAATTTAAAGATTTCTAGGAGATTGAGGGCAGATTTTTGTGAGTTTGTGTTTACATTTATCCCAGGTTGTTCCAGAAGAGTATCCAGGAGCTTTGTAAAGATGACAGGATTTAATAAGGATGTGTTATGTTTTGTAAATTTTTAAGTGCAGTGAGTATACATTTTTAAAACAAAGGCAGGTTTTAAAGGTTTCATTTAGGATAGCCACTACCTGACATTACCCTAATTGTGAACATCAATTCTATTTTTTTAAAGAAAATTAAATTTTATTTATTTTTCTGTTAATCTTCACCAGAGGGTATTTTTTCCATTGATTTTTAGAGAGAGTGGAAGGGAGGGGGAGAGAAAGAGAGAAACATTGATGTGAGAGAGACACATCGATTGGTTGCCTCCTGTTCACACCCCAGCTGGGACTGGGGATTGAACCTGCAACCCAGGTACATGCCCTTGACCAGAATCCAACCCGAGGCACTTCAGTGCACGGGCTGATGCTCTAACCACTGAGAAACACCAGCCAGGGCAAAAAAATAATAATTTTTGAAACCAATTTTAAAGTAAACTCTTAAATACATTGAAACTTTGTGTTACCCTAAGGTAAGATTTTTTCTAAGGTAAGACTTTTAGAGAATCTCTTTTGGTTTATCCGTTTATTAAGTGTTTGTTTCTTTTTCTCTCTCCCTCTCTCTTTCCGTCTCCCCTGTGGACATTCCTGCTTCCAGTAAGGGTTACACTGACGTTGTGAGGATCCCCGAAGGGGCAACGCACATAAAAGTCCGACAGTTCAAAGCCAAAGACCAGACCAGATTCACTGCCTACTTAGCCCTGAAGAAGAAAAACGGTGAGTACCTCATCAACGGCAAGTACATGATCTCCACTTCGGAAACCATCGTCGACCTCAACGGAACGGTCATGAACTACAGCGGCTGGAGCCACCGGGACGACTTCTTGCACGGGATGGGCTACGCCGCCACCAAGGAAATTCTCATCGTGCAGATTCTTGCGACAGACCCGACGAAAGCACTCGATGTCCGTTACAGCTTTTTTGTTCCCAAGAAGTCCACGCTGAAAGGAAACTCTGTGACTAACCACGGCAGCAATAAAGTGGGCTCGCACGCCCCGCAGCTGCAGTGGGTGACGGGCCCGTGGCTCGCCTGCTCTCGGTCCTGTGACACGGGCTGGCACACCCGGACGGTGCAGTGCCAGGATGGGAACCGCAAATTAGCGAAGGGATGTCTTCTCTCCCAGAGGCCTTCCGCGTTTAAGCAGTGTCTGCTCAAGAAATGCTAGCCTGCGGGCCTGCTCTGATGCAGAGCTAACTGGATGAGTCATCGCCCATCAGTCCTGGTGGGCAGGAGGTCCGCCTCGGGCACAGAAGGTCACGCTTCAGAGTCATTGCCAGCAGGGGTCCAATTATGGGCAGAATCTGCGACAGACGACGGTGTGCACCATGTCGTGGGACAGTGGCGACCCCGGAATACAGAAAAAACTCGGGAGCTGGTCAACATCCCCTGGGCCTACGAGAATGAACAAACATGATGAATGTAGAATCAGGCGACATTTGAAGAAGGCAGAACAAGAGTCTCCCCCTTGTCACCTACCTCTTACAGAATGTCTTCAAAGGCACTGTAGTCATTTTCACCCACAATACACAGTAGCTTCTTTTTACTGTTTGTAAATACATTCTCCCTTGGTATGTCACTTTATATCACTTGGTTCTATTAAAAAATATATATGTACATATATATATATATTTCTATAAAAAAAAAAAAGTGCTTGACCAAAGTAGGTCTGCAGCTATTTCAACTCCTTCCAGTTTCTGGAAAGAGCTGTGGATGTTTTACTGGAAATTTAAGACCTTGCTGCTGTTTTAATAAGACTTAGTAAACTTTCAGACAACAGGAGATCACATTTTAGTCAAAAATCATTTTGACGGCAAGCATCTTCTAGAAATTCCGAAAAGGAAAAGGATCTCAGTGTATCTAGTCATTTAAATACATACACGGGTCCATCTGCTTAAACATTTGATGGCCTGTATTTTTTTCAGGCAGACAGCCAAATTATTGCATCATTAGGTTGTAGAAATAGTGTTTGCGTGTGTGTATGTTATTGGTATTCACGAGTCTAAAAATTAGTTCCCTCCTGTTAGAATTTAAAAGGAGGAAAAAATCACACTCCACCATATTTTCCATGTATATTTTCACAATTGCTTTCCCTTTCCGTGGCTCTCATCTGGTATCTCACAATGTGTAATATATATGAAATACACCCAGCAAAGAGTTTTCTAATCACATTCAGCACTCTCACTACTGGTATGCCTCTTACCAGCAAGCCTTTAAAAATGTGTTTGTTTTTGCGTATTTGTTTTGTTCAAAGGTTGGGTGAGATCGTCAAGGTTTTCTACTTCTTGTTGACTTAGTTTAATAGGAATATTAAAGATCACTTGGTAGTTAGCTACATCTAGAAGTGATTACCATTAATGTGGCTAGTGCAAAAAAAAAAGTGGTTATTAATAAGACTGTTTCCACACCATATAGGCAATAATTTCTTGCATTTAAAAAAAAATCCAAGTATACTGATATTGCACTTAAGATTTTTCCCAATTGGAAAGCATTTGGTTGTACAAGTACGTGTTTAAGTGATGAAATATGATGATTTTTGAGAAGTGTGTTGCTTTTATTTTCATAGCCTGTCTAGACAGGTTGTAAGTTTTAATAGTTAGACATGGAAAATTTTTGCAATCAGATGCCAGGAATCTCTTTTTAGATAGTAAACTGTATCCCTTCACCCCATAGCTCAGAAAATCTGAAGTGTTTCATTTCATTTGGATTTTGTTTTCTTTGTGAAATATCACAAAGCCAATTGTTTTTATAAAATTGTATAATAATAATACCAAATGTGCCTATTGTGAAGATTTGCATATAAGGATATTAGGGGACCATTGTTTGAGTTCCCTTAAGCTCATGAGAGTTTATTTTTATTATAAGATATTTTTAATATAAAATAATTATGTAATTCATCTTGCTACATCACATTCATTTCAGTGGGTCTCACTGTTTTAAGTATTTTCTTAAGAAATTATTTGGTAGAAGAAATAATTATTTTACAAAACTGATCGCCATCATTTGGATTTTTATAAACTGACTTTGCTTTAGATGTGGTAATATTTTCTTAATAAATTATCAGTTGGAGAAATGAGGCCTATACAAGCCAGGTAACCTACATTTGATGGAGGTCAACCAGATATCAGGGACAGGGAACAAAACTATTCAGAGTAGTCAGGAAAAAAATTAAAATCACACTGACCATTTGACTATGCAGAGAGAATTATTAGAGAGGCCAACATTATTTTTTACAAATTTCAAAATAATTTTAATCAAGTAATTCAATTTTGACAAAGTTTGATTTTATCTTTTGTGGGTATATTGACGGCAACATTAAAAGATAATTGAAGAGCAAACATGATTGTCTCCTACTCTGCTTGTCTATACTGGATTCATAGATTTTTAATACGATTTATCAATGATTCATTTCCCCCCAAATAATGAACTTTTACACTTTTGATTTGAACAATCCTAGAAAGCTTAGAATGAATAAACCACTATTCCATGATTTTAAGGAAGTTTCTTTATTTTATTTTTTTGGTGTTTATTTTTTGTTGTTGTTTTGTTTTTACATGAGTATCAATAGATTGACTAAGGAATGTATGTCTAAACTCCTGATATAAGTGATATAGACTGGAAACTGAAGTCAGATAAATTGAGTGTTTGATGGATATAAGGAATGATAAGCAAAGGGAAAATCCTCTATAACACAACCTAGTTCAGTCCAGTTTGACTTAGGACTATTCCTTTCACTTATGGCAGTTGCATATTGAATAAAGAATCTGGGATTCGTGATGCTAGAGGCTGCTTCCTAAAAAAGTTTGTCTGAAAATGCTCAGATTAGTAAGAACTTAACCTCACTCATAAACTAAACAGTCCAGATTAAGTTTTATTAAATAAAAGGTAGCCCAGAAAAAAAAATAGCATTTATTTCTTCTAGAACAGTAAAGGTCAAATTAAGCCCTGCCTTGTTTTTTAGGGACTTAAGGGCATTGGTTGAATTTATTCAACGAATTCAATTTACTTTGCCTTCCTGTGGAAACAGTTTTATCACATTAAACTAAGAATTAAGGGATTAATCACAAACAAACAAAGTTGCAGCACTGAAAAAAAAGTAATTTATTGTTTTTGCAACTGGTATGTGAATTTGTGTGATAAAATTATTTATTCTTATTTAACAAAAATATGTGCAAATTCTATATTTAAAATGTTTTGCTGTTGTCCTCTTTTTTAATTTATGCTTCATGTTTGTGTATGAAGTACACTTTGTGAGTTTACATAATATACAGCACTGTTTGCTTTTGTATTTTTTTACAGAGAGCTTTCTGTGTGAAACAGGTGTATATGTATATATTCCTCATGCCTCTTTATTCTGATACTATAGCTTTCCTTTCTAAGAACATTAATTTAATATTTCATGACCAGTAGTGTTCATTAGTTGTAGTTATATTAACAAGTCTTTTGGGTTCCATAAATACTGATTTTTCCAAGTCAAAAATAAAAACAAACACTTATTTAAGTAACTTTGGTCCAAGTTTTAAACTTGGGTACATAGATAACCTGGAAGCTTCCCACTGAAGCTGAGACACAGTTGAGAATCAGGTCTATCATTTCACTGATAAACCTGGACAAAGAGTTGTTGATGAAAGTTGTATACACACAACCTCCAAGTGATATCAATGATAATAAAACCAAATATTGCCTTTTGCTGCTTTAAAAATTAATATCACTTAGTCTCTAGAATCTATAGATTCTGTAGATGAGAGTAAATAAATTGGATTTAATTGACTCCACTGTTAGCAGTCCTAACTGGTTCTACAAATATGGGGTCTAATTTGATAAAGGGTGACGTTTTACTCCTACCAATGTCTCTCATGGAGTGATAACAGGGCTTGGGACAGGCAGGGACCTCTCAGGTCACATCAGCTTACCCCTGACTATGACTTCACAGTCTGGTCACAGCAATAAGGCAAAGCATCCTTGGACACACAATTGACCAGATCAAGCTCTGGCTCTAATGTTTTTCCCATTGACTCCTTCCATATTATCAGGGACATTTGTTGTGGTTTAGATGAGGATAGCAGCCAAATTTAACAAAGCTCAGGACTTGTGCCATGACTTAAAGTTCACTGTTTGTGAAATAAGATTGAATGTGATAATGACCAAATTTTGCTGATAGTTTGTGGCTGAGTGTGAAATCTCATTGGCAGGATTGGTGAATACTACCACCCTATTTATAATTAAACTTGAGACCATAAGAATACCTTATATTTTTAACATTTCAAAGCTACAAAATAAATGAATAACCATGAGTACAGAAATGAGGATCCAAAGCTGTAATAGAACCAAGTTCTGGGTCAAGGTGATCTATCATTTAGACACGCAGAAAAGGAACTTGGATGTTTTCTCTATTATTTTTTTTCATTCACCAACAACCTGTCGTTTTAGATTGTCTAACAAGTAGATCAACTTAACTCACTAGTCCACTGGAAAAAAAAGCAGTCTTTCTAAGAGCTTCCTGCTAGCAGGAACTACAGAAATGACTTCTCAAGTTATATCATCATGAAACACATCAATCGATAACTCATAATTGTGTTCTGGTCAATTAATGTATGGGAACATAATGAAATTAAACCCATGCA
The DNA here is from genome assembly GCF_000147115.1 of Myotis lucifugus. NCBI lineage: Eukaryota > Metazoa > Chordata > Mammalia > Chiroptera > Vespertilionidae > Myotis > Myotis lucifugus. The sequence continues at coordinate 1,713,880 of NW_005871211.1, read as the reverse complement.
TTAGTGAAATAATACAAAGAAATAGACATGGTGTTCAATACAGATTTTGTGGAAAAATACATATTTTGTTAGAAGATGCTGATTTTACAAGAGAATAGGATTGAAATGTATGTGCTAGCTAACACAGTTAATTGCACCTTCCTGATATACTAGCACTTTAGCAATAAGTCTGCTGTTTGTGGTCTTTGTGCCATAGCTCCAACTGGTCCATGCAGACAGTCATAGGTGGATGAAAAAGCAATAGTGGCCCCTCTCCCTATAAGGCACTGTCACATCAGAGTGAACCAAGTCTAACACTGTGAGAAAACTGTGATTTAGAAATAAAACAGGGCATTCTCTTTTTTTTCCATTTTCCTTTGGCACATCTAATAAACAATGATAATTTTCTATCGAGGTGCTAACATCTTCAGTGATCAACTATCAAATGTGGTATTTCTGAGTTACTATTTTATTCTACGTGATGTTTCAGTTTTCAAGAAAGAACTAAGTTTTGTTTTGGCTTTTCTGTTTTTGTCAAGGCTGGGCATACCTTGATACTCAAAGTTAAGGGAGTTGCATCTAATGGTCATTCTGATCAGCAGGGTACAGTGACACAAGCTGTATGTACATCGAAGATGTTTCGGGTGACATCAAAACTTGAAGAGTAGCAAGCTGGAGGAGCTGACTTTTAGAAGTCATGTTTCATCCTTTACTAAGACATCAGAATTCGTCTAAAACATTCCTTTTCAACACACTTATTTGGTTCTTAGACACAAACAAATGTCTATGTATATTTGACCTGACTTTGTTTAAGCTTTGCAACATTTTTCGTCTATAGTAAACACTTAGCTGCTGTATCTCAGTCTTTGCTTTAATAATTCACAACATATTAGAAACACTCCGCCCCACACCGAGAGCATATTGAGACAAGAGCACGCTCTGTGTACTTTGTGAGACTAGACTTTTGACTAAGAAATGCCTAGTCCTCTGGATGGTGTGTTTGCATTATACATTAAGCATGACATAAATGTCGGAGTTGACAAACACTGCTTACATGTTAGTATCACATATTTGTCAGAGAAAATCATGCACATGCTTTGTAAATAGATTGCCGATAACTAAACAGGTTGTAGAAATATGTTCAATTTGATGTGAGCAGTGGCACAAATATTTGATTTCTGTATTCAAGTCTGTGAATATATTCAGGTAATAAATCTAAGTAGGTAGAGCTGAGTATTTTTAATTCTTGAAAGGTGCTTGCAAGATAGAATAAAACATTGAAGATTTACATGTATATAAGCAGTAAAATGCAAACTGCTTATGAGCCCTGTTTTTCCAGAAGTAATGACATCTTTCTGTAAATATAATGCAGTTGAAAAAGCAAAAAATCTTTGACATCTAAGACAGATCTCATTTAAAATGTCTCTTCAGCTTTGGCAAATGTCAAACCGGAATCGACTATTGAAAGCATTACTGTGCCCTATAGCCTGCATTCCACAACAGCTCTGTTATTCGGGTAAAGCACTTGAACTGAGTCATTTGGGACCTATACTGTAATATTTTTCATGGAGGAACAATATCCTATTTTGTAAAGCATTTCCCTATGTGTGACTTCAAACTGTAAAATTAAACATTGGCTTTGTGGTTTCAGTGAGCATAATAAATGTAAACTGTAAACTAGGGTAAAGTATGTACTGCATATAATATGTTTTAGAGCTGGAAACTATTGTCCATTTATTTTAAATATTCTTATAATAGCAGTAGAACCCAGCTAGGTCTTAAGGAAGTTCTAGGCTTTCTATAATTTCTACCATCCCTCATCCACTTCAGCACAGACAAGTAATACTTTCTCTGTCTTTAAGTACTATGGAACTATTGCTTCAAGTCTTCTTACCAGGCTGCCATCTCCTAAGTCTTTCTAGTATCAAAATGTTGGTATTTAATTAAAAGAGCAAGCAACATAATCTACCTGGATCACCTACTTTTTTAAAGGTACACTTTTTCTAGCTATGCATGAATAGAAATTCAAAAAGAATTGACATTCGCTAGTAAAACCCTATTTATTACCACAAATATGTGGTATTAGGTTCCTAAGGACATCAATTCCTCTTAAACCTGAAATCCTAACTATTCAGTATGCATTGCAAACATTCCATTTCTCTCTCATATCAAATAATATTGCAGAATTGTGTATTTTTTCTTCTTAGTACGATGTCTACTTTTTAAGAAATAATTTAAAACACCTATACTTTTAAAAATATCATACATAAAGAACCATCCTAAATGGCTAAGATTTGTTGAACATCTCTTTGGGTCAGGCCCAGAGGTAAATACCTCACCAACTTTCTCCCACATGTTTTTCTCCATGACCATTTTGACCTTAGTCTTAAGAGTCCAATATCATGGATGACTATCACATCATAATAACTGTTAATGGTCATCTAGCTGTTGCCAAGTGCCAGGCACTGTTATAAGCACTTTAGACATTTATTTTCAATTATTAGCTTTTTCAAGCCCTGAGAGTCTTAAATCCTTATAGACTGTGAGCCTGATGGAAGGATTGTAAGATGGGTGGAGGACTGTGTTAGTTTAGAGAAATGAGGGAAGTGTTTAGATGCCCTAATGTGTGGGCCTCCTGTGTAAAACCAAGAGGGGCCCTAAAATTCCAATAAAAATGGCAAGGAAACTCTGGAGAATCAGGCAAAGCAGCGAGACTAGAGGCAAGAGCTTAGCATGTACAAAGGACTGTTGTTTAAGGAGAGAGAATTTGATTTAGAAAACTAGTAAATTTCTCGGAAGGATTAAAACAAAAACTTATGGTATTTAACCTTACAAACTCCTTCACAGCTAATAATGAGCTAGTTCAGACAAGGTCCAAGGCATAAAAATGGCCCTGGGGGTAGATTTTAGATTTGGAGTAGAATGAACAAAGAAGATGGTTAGAAAGGGAACTAGAGATGTTTGGAAAGTCAAAACTGTCTTTAATTCCTAGATTGTGTAGGGTGTTCCTTGATATATTATTGTTTAATCTGTTCAATTAAACTTATGTTTTCCCACAGAATGAAATATTATGGGTCTTAATGTAGACACAAGCGAAGGGGTGTTGCTTTTTCTTAATTCCGCTCCAGGGCCCTCTCATAGGTTAATAGAATCAAATCCCAGAATGATTAACCCTTTGGGCAGTTCCCAGGGAAGGAGGAAGATAAGAAACCCTCTGAGAACTTCCTTATAACATGAAGTTATAATATTTGTAATATAGATTTCTCTTTCCACTTCTAGACGCCTACATCATTTTGTCTCCCTATTTCAGCTTTCTTTGGTGTTTGTCTTGAATTATAGCTACCCCCCTTTTGCTGTTGTTGTTATTTATTATTAAAAACATCTACATATTGGACAGCAGGAAAGTATCTTTTTAAGTTGCTTGTAAGTAGACTCATCACAAAACAGTGGCTGAACTAGTTTTTGGTTAAAAAAATGTATCTCTACAGTTGGGAACACTAATTTATTCATCTTCCAAATACTGGTAAGTCTGGTTCCTCCTAGACATTGTAAGGAATGTATCCACATTTTTTCTTTACTCTCCAGCTCCTCTGCTCTATTTGCCCATTAAAAATGTTTTGTCTTGCTCCTCAGATCTTAGTTGTATTGTTGTGGGCAGTTTTGAGATGGGAGCTCAGATTTGAGAGCTGGAAAGGATCAGGCAGAAAATACAAAAGACCTAAGAACCTATATTAGTGAAGAAGGGACTGGAGCCGTGACTCACTGCATGTATGTCAGACAGAATATTCGTGTACAGGAATAAGCAGTAGCTGTCCCTTCCTTCAAGGTTATGCGGAACAGCCACTTCTTAGCTTCTGCACGGCTGCCACCGTAGTCCAAGCCATCAATCTTTCCACCATGGACAACAGCAAATGCTTCCTAATAGGGCCTCCTGTTTTCTTCAGCAGCCATACATAGTAGGGCCATGTCAGATCATTTAACTCCTTTGCAAAAATGTCTCCCATCCCTTCTTGTCTTAGTCAAAATGAAAAAGTGTACATTCCATGACCTTAAAGCCCCCTGGGACCAGGGTCCCGCCTCCTATCAGACTTCCTCTCCTATTTTCTTGCCCCTGGCCCAGGGCTCCAGCTGCTTTATCTTCTTGCTGTTTACTTACTGTACTAAGCAGGAATCCTGTCCAGAACCATTTGCCTAGAACAGTGGTTCTCAACCTTCTGGCCCTTTAAATACAGTTCCTCATGTTGTGACCCAACCATAAAATTATTTTCGTTGCTACTTCATAACTGTAATGTTGCTACTGTTATGAATCGTAATGTAAATATCTGATATGCAGGATGGTCTTAGGCGACCCCTGTGAAAGGGTCGTTCGACTGCCAAAGGGGTTGCGACCCACAGGTTGAGAACCACTGGCCTAGAACATTCTTCCCCAGAGAGAGGCTTGCTTCTTCTCTCCCTTCACACCTGTGCTTAAATGTTATCTCTCAGAGAGGCCATCCCTGACTAGAACCATTCATCCTTCATTGTTCCTCATGATACTTAACACTTGAAATTTCATTATATGCTCATTTTTTATGTTTCATACCACATATATGCATAAATGAACACAAATATATATATTTTGAGGGCTCTGTTTTTGTTTTGTTTTCTTTTTTTTTTTCACTGCCATATTGCCAGCTCCTAAAAGGTGCCTGACATATAATAAGTACTTAGTAAGAACTTTTACAATGTATGAATGAGTGAATGAATGAATGAATGAATAGATAGCAATCCAGGCAGATAATCATTATGAAGGGAGTTCAGAAAATGGTCAACAGTGTCTTTGAAAGTGGACAAAATGGGATAATGAAAATATTTTAAATGTGTGACACTGACATTTAAGACAAAAAGCAAACCAGGGTTAGGCCAGGAAAGTAGAGAAACCAGAAGAGATGGGTGGTAGCAAGAACTCAGCTCCTTGATTTTTTTGTAAATATATTTTATTGACTTTTTACAGAGAGGAAGGGAGAGGGATAAAGAGTTAGAAACATTGATGAGAGAGAAACATTGATCAGCTGCCTCCTGCACACCCCCTACTGGGGATGTGCCCACAACCAAGGTACATGCCCTTGACCAGAATCGAACCTGGGACCCTTTAGTCCGCAGACTGATGCTCTATCCACTGAGCCAAACCCGTTAGGGCTTGATTTTAAGATAGATCTTCAGTTCCTGAGATGATATGTGGTGGAAGGCAGAATTCCAAAGAGTTTCCTCCATAATTCTCATCCCTTCATCATTCAATCAAACACTAGTCCAGATACTACTGTGAAAGTATTTTGCAGAGGGAATCAATGTCACTAAACCAACAAACCTCAAAATGGGAAGTTTTCCTGGATTAACTGGAGAGGGGAGGGGGCAATGTAATCATATGAACTCTTAACAGCAGAAGAGAAGGGCAGAAGGAGAAGTCAGAGGCATTCTGAAGCATGAGAAGCATTTTGTACTCCATTGCTGGCTTTGAAGATGGAGATATGGAGCCACAAGCCAAGAAATGCAGGTGGTGTCTAGAAGCTGAGAACAACCCCCAGCCAACAGCCAGCAAAGCAACAGTGATCTCAGTTCTACAAATGCAAGGAACTAGACTGCAACAACATGAAGGTGCTTGGAATCAGATTCACCCCCAGGGCCTCCAGAAAGGGAGGCAGTCCTGTTGATATCTTGATTCCCACCTGGTAACACCCAGAGCAGAGACACAGTTGAGCCATGCTGAGCCTAGACAGCTGTCCAACTGTGAGAGAATAAATTGGTACTGTTTTAAGCTGCTAAATGTGTAGCAATTTGTTATGGTACTTAACAGAAAATGAAAACCAGGAAAGATCTCAATTTACAGTGGAGTATTAGAAAAGCTACCAAATTAGGTGCTTAAGCAGAATGAACAGGTTAAGACCCAGTTATTAGGACTGCATACAGTATGGAGGGAGGAGAGTGCAAAAGAAAAATACAGAATCTGAGTTACTAGAACTGACACAATGTCTTGGAATAAGGCCATCTAAGCTACCTTTGATAGGGAATCGCTTGGGCTGCTAGACATATAAACACTCTGACTCAAGGACAGAATTAGCTAAAATCAGAATCTGTAGCCACAGTGATATGAATAAGCAAAAACAAGGTTGAAAACAGGGGCAAAAGGAATGGGAGTTTACGGATGGGGGGATCTGTTGCCTGGATTAATGTTTTCCAAAATGCAACTAAGAAATCTTTCACTGGCATTAAATAAGTGAAGAAAGGTTTTGATCAAATAAATTAAAATGTTAACAAAGGTGTTCTGATTATGCATTGCTCTTAACAAATCACCCCAACATTTAGTAGTTTAAGATGACATTTTATTGATTTCGTGTGTCAAGGCTCCTGTGTCTGCCCTTCACATCGCCTGGGGTCATTTGATGAGATTCATCTGGGAGCTTGCCTGGGCTGAAGGACCCAACACAGGTTCACTCATATGCCTGGTGCCTTGGCCGTGACTGAGAGGAGGTCAGTCTCAGCTATGCCCCTCCCTTTTCACAGAGTCTCAGCCTTTTCCTGTGATCTCTTCAGCAAATTGTAGTCACTCTTCTCACAAGGTGGCTCAGGGTTCCCAGAGCAGGTGTTTCCAGCCCGGCTGGCTTGGCTCAATGATTGAGCATCGACTCATGAACCTGGAGGTCAAGGTTTGATTCCCAGACAGGGCATATGCCCAGGTTGCGTGTTTAATCCCCTGTGTGGGGTATGCAGCAGGCAGCTGATCATTGGTGTTTCTATCTCCTTTCCTCTCATCATTGATTTTTTATCTCCTTTCCTCTCTGAAATCAATAAAAATATATTTAAAAAAATAAGAGCAGATGTTTCAAGAGAACCGAGTAGAACCTGAAATTCTTATGGCAGAGACTTGGGAGCCCTGGAGTAACCTGTTTTAACACAATTAATTAAAAATTTACCAGTGTGTAAAGCAGCAACACTCAAAGAGGCTTTCTTGATTTTTCCGGAAGTTAAAAGATGCCATTTTTTGCACTTTGGTTATCAGCATTTTAAAGTTTATTTTTCTTTGCAAACGTATTTCAACATTCAAATCAATGGAGGTATTCATTTTAAAACCAACAGTGTTTAGAAATATAAAAGCATAATAGTTAACAATCAAGTGGAAATTATTACCCTGAATATTCATTTGAATACAAAACAAGCAAGCCACAGACAGTAAGTCAGACAGTCCTAATTCACTTGGTGCACCAGCCCCGACTCTAGGGAATCTTCTTCCTTGGGTGGGGAAGATGAATTGATTCTCACTGTTATTTTTCTTGTTGTTTTGTTTTCCAAGTCTGCATGCTTTCCCTGAAAAATCATTTCAACGTGCATGGGTCAGGAGCGTCTGACTTAAGGCGGCCTCCAATTTAAGACTGTACATGTGGAATTGGACATCTTTATTTTCCAAAATATATTAAGCTGAATGTATACAATAGCATAATAAATTGTTTAGTCATCTGCAGGTCATTTCATAAGAAACTAAAATCCCTCTAATTAGGAGGAAGAAGACTTAGGAAATGCGCCATAGGATAAATGTGTCTACCTCCTTAATTTGGCTCTTTATTATAGCTGTGGTCAAGTTCCAGTTTCTTTCAAGTGATAGACCTCACTCCTAAATCCTACCAGTTCCTCTACGTTGATCCTACTGTGGGCCAGTCAAATATTTGCTGAATCTGTATAAATCCATCAACATAGAATTTAAAAGGCATTTGCTGAATATGGATCTAGAACCCATAGAAAAGACAGTTATATATTGCATCTTTATCCTATTGAAAGAATAAATACATTTTAATTTTGGGAGTGTTTCTGGAGCCTATTATTTTTAAACTCATAATCCAATAGGGATTAGACTCTTAAACCTTTTTTTGGATTTTGGCATTAACTATTCTCCATTATGGGAGCTCAGTGACAGAATTTAATATGAAATCAGGATTGTCACTGAGCAAACTTTTTTTTCTTTTTAAAACATTTTTAAACTTTTAAAAATGGAAATCTCTTCAAATAGAGGCTTTTTCTGGCTGTCTAGATTTCCCAAAGAGTTTTCTTCTCTCAGAGTATTTTTCCTTTGATTTATTTCTCCTTTTTTGAAGAATCTATGTTGTATGAGAACTTAAAATTTCTTGAGCCAAATACCTCTTCAAGAACCTGATTAAAGCTGTGGTTCACTTCCTAAATGCACATGCACACAAAATACTATATACAGTTTCTAGAGAATTCATGGACCTCCACAAGAAATTCCAGTGTAGCAGAAGGAAAAATAAATATGTTGTAAATAGAAATTTTCTAATAAACAACTTCTTGCAAGTGAAAATTTTGCTCTTAAGGTGAGAACATATTTATATACAGGGATAATTTTAAAATATTTTTAGTAATTACTTATGTATGTAAGCTTTAATAACATTAGGGTGCAATAACAAATAATATAGGGTTCCAGTTATCAATGGTCTCAAGATAGGGAGAGACAAATTATATTGCAATGGAATAGTTTCTACAACATAGTTAAATACAGTGGCAGTCATGTAATACAGTAAGAAGCAATTAGGCTTTTCAAGTGTATTGATGCAGTTACATACACACTGTATATATACAGTGATTCTCTTCTTATTATACAGTGATAACATATGTTGCAGATACTGCTGATGCTAACATCCTTTTACCCTCTCCTTTTACTCTGTATGAACAAGTGTAGGACAGATAATCAGCGAGAGACTGGGTCCTGGAACAGCATTAGCTAACAATCAACCATCTTTGAAATTCTTATTTTGTGAGAACATTTTTTTAAAGTTTTAAATTAGTACTGAATTTTCTCTTTCTTTCAAACAAAAGCATTTCTAATTGATTCAAGTTCTCATTTTAATCCTGGGAATCATAATTTAAGAATAATATAAGTAGATTATCCCTATTAGGGGAAAGAAATGAGAAAGATGAAGGAACTTAAAACTACATCGTATATTATAGGATAAAAAGTTTGGAAAGGGCCTTTAGAATGATATAGTATATGCTTTCAAATAGTTAATGGACTACCATGGGGAAGAAAAATTATAATTTTTTATATAACAGAAGAGTAGAATTAAAATCAGTGAGTTGGAAAAAATAAAACAAAATCAGTGAGTTGGTCAGAATAGTAACCAATGTAGAAAAACTTTCTACCATTAACTTTTCTTCCAAATACAGGTGCTTCAGAAATACCGTAACTGTGGAGGTTTATTTTTACCACTCCCTTCTCCAGTGAAAAGTTTTCTAAAAGTGTTGATCTATGCTTTGTGTGCATATACATTACTTTTAAATATATTTAATTAATACTTGTCTTATTCCTTTCCATGCTGTAGACTGCTATAGACGTCATGCATTGAGTATGCAATGCTGACCAATTATGAAAGCTATTTTACTTTTCCCCTAGTACAGTACAGTTCTCATTCCAGAGAAATTGAGTCCCTCTAGGACAGTGATGGCGAAACTTTTGAGCTCGGCGTGTCAGCATTTTGAAAAACCCTAACTTAACTGGTGCCATGTCACATATAGAAATTTTTTGATATTTGCAACCATAGTAAAACAAAGATGTATATTTTTGATATTTATTTTATATATTTAAATGTCATTTAACAAAGAAAAATCAACCAAAAAAATGAGTTCGCGTGTCACCTTTGACACGCGTGTCATAGGTTCGCCATCACTGCTCTAGGAGATAGTTGGCAATGTTTGGGGATATTTTTTATTGTCACAATACAGGGACGGGGGTGGGGGCATGTAGTGGGTAGAATCAAAGGATGCTGCATTGCACAGGACAGTCCCTACCACAAAGAATTATCCCCATCCTAAATGCCAATGGTGATGAGGTTGAAGAACCCTGCCATAGTAGACCACGCCTGTCCTGCTCTGCCTGTGTCATGCGCAATCTCAGGGGACGGCTTCTTACCTTCCAATTAGCTGTGAGGCAACATGCCTGGGACTCTTTTCTCCTTGCTGCTGTGGCAGTTGGAGCAGCAGGCACAGGGGGCCAGGGCTTCATTCTTGGAACATTGGCACTTGGCGTGGGTTTCCTCACACAAGAACCAAATAACCTCAGAGAGGTTATGAGCTCTGGGCATTGTTGGGACAATTGATGGATTATGCAGGTGAGCATGGCATAGACTGATGACAGGCAATTACTATAAATCACCGTTAGTCTTCCAGCCACGTGCAACTGATTGCAAGAAATGTACGGAAACCAGTCCTGGCCCATCCACTTTAGAAAATTAGTATTGCGCCCAAAGCCAGGTTTGCACATTTTCTGAATGAGCTCAGTGGAATGTTTTCCATATAGCCAAATGAAGAAATGGAGAAGAATGAAAGTTTTGTTCCTTCAAGCACATTTTTAAGCAACATTTTATTTTAGGTGCAAATAGCACTTATTTTTAAATAGTAAGCACTGTTAGTGAGCATATTTTAGTTTCTAGAGAATTCTAGAAATACAAGAACTCTAAATAATACAAAAATATAGTCATACAATAAACAATCCCAGTCCAACTTTTACATGAGTCACTAGCTATAGATATTGGGCTTTTGTTTCCCTTTCAAATATTTTTGTTTAAGAATAAGAGTTAAATAGGGCTTTATAGAGCCAACTTATACATTCTTAAACTTGGCCATTTAGAACACCCCTAATTCTATTCTAATTGACAAAAAAAGTGGGGGTTTTCTTTTCTTTATTTCCAACCACAATATTCTAATGTAGTAAGAAAATCGCCAATAATTCAATAGATGGAAATTTGGTCAAAACCAAAAAGGAAATACAATACACAGTATCTTAGAAATTAAGTAGAAGAGAGAGAGAGAGAGAGAGAGAGTCACAAGTGTCATGGTTAAGGTCAGGTAAGATCAGGGGAGGACACACAACAAAATTTGCTTACATTTTTATGAGGTTATTATTCATTTTAGATACATACAGTGTACTTGCCGCTGGATTCCATCATGCCAAACCAGAAGGGTTCCTGAGGTTCTCGTTTATTGCTGCTGTCTACAGCCATTACCTTCCACCTCCTCCCAGACTCAACACCACAGCTTTCAAGTCAAAGCCAAAAACGCTACATCTCCAGAAGCGAGTGTACAATTTGAAAAATGATTGCTCTTTGATGTGCTTTGTTTTTCTCTCACAGCAATTCTTTTCCATCCTAAGAGTCAATCCTGGCTTCATTCAAAAACCTGTTACACAGTGAATGGTATCACTCATGAGCCACCCAACCTGAGGCCAATCGCTAAAAATGTGTCACCTTTGTTCTGATTCACTGTGCACGTGACATAGATGGGGAGTGAATAGTGGCTTTTGTCAGTTCAAAGCTAAATTCTGGAGGCAGCGTGTTTCCCTCGATGTTTAACTAAACCTTCTTGGCGAAGTTTACCAGGTCAGAGCTACCAACTTCCCAAACACTGTTGCATTTAGAAGCACAGTGGGTTCTCCGAACTTTAAAGGGTGTTTACAGCTCTGTTCCTCACCCGGGAGGACCAGACTCTGGAATCCAGCTGATGATGGGTACTTATAACATTCAAATTCCTACCAACTTTTCCAGCCACAAGTCTGACTATTGTACCAAATCATGCACACTTACAATTCTGCCACAAAAGCTGTCTCCTTTCCTGAATTTTCTCTGTATCCCCAAGTCTCTGTGCCTTTGTCACTTCATTCCTTCACTTTGTCTTTCCATCATCTCTCCTAAAAAAATCTCTACACAGTTAAAAGTCACATTTTTCATGAAGACTGCCTAAATCTACCTCATAGGGGTGTGTGCATGCACACACACACACACACACACACACACACACACATTCCCTGTCAAAAACCCTGTCTTCTAAATACCCATATTATGGGTACTTGTATTATTATACTCTTCTATTTTGCCTTGTCTTAAAATTAATTGCATGTGTCTGCTTCTTCCCCTACCCCACAGATTTCACCATCCCACATTAGATTATAAATCTTTTCAAGTCCAAGACTATATTTCCAACATCCTTGTATTTGCAATCACTCCATGTTTATTGTGTGAATGGTTGATAAACATGCATTTGAATATTAACCCAGTCAAACACTATAAATATTAATTTGCACTAAGAAAATCTAAATTTTAAAATGCAGCCTATTTTTATTTGATTATTGATATTTTGCCCATCATAGATATTTTGTACTAATTTTGATTTTTTTAAAAGTGACACTAGATTTTTTTTTAAATTACTGAGTCTTTTGGCACCTCCCCCTCCTTAAAGCTGGTGCTACATGCAAGTTCTTCACTCACTTCATTGTGAATCTGATGCTGGAATATCCATGACATTTAAAGTAACTGCTAAAACGTAAGTAGAACATACTTTTTGTTTTATTTGTTGTCTTTAATGTTAATCAAATTCTAATACTAAAAATAATATGATCATGTATAGATCAGACTTAAGGAAGCTTTAAATCATATCACCTCTCCTCTTCATGGATAAACCACCTGAGGGCCAGCGAGTTCGGAAGAAAACAGTCCAGGAAAACACTTTTACTTCTTTTTTGGTTGGTGATGCTAGATCTTCATGGCACTCTTTGGGTTCCATGACCATGAACAGAGCCCAGCCAGCTTCCCTGTGCAACAGTCCCAGTTCGAGGTCCTTGTCTTCATTAGAACTGCTCTCTGTTAGTCTGAACTCAACCAATCTTGGAATGACAACCTATAATAATAAAAGCATAATATGCTAATTAGACCGGATGACCTTCTGGATGAAGCCACGGCGGTGGGGGACCGAGGCAGAGGTGGCCACCGGGGTGGGGAGGGGGAGTGCCAGGCAGAGGCAGCCGATGTGGTGGCAGGGGCTGAGCCTCTTGCACGAATTTCATGCATCAGGCCTCTAGTGCATCCTATAAAAAAGGGGCAAAGAAGTAATCTCAGGTCATCATGAAATTTCAGCTTACCTCACTTTCTTTTTGGCTCTGATGTTTTGAAATGGTGTGTATTGCCCTAGCTGGTTTGGCTCAGTGGGTAGAGCGTCGACCTGTGGACCAAAGGGTCCCAAGTTCGATTCCGGTCAAGGGCACATGCCCAGGTTGCGGGCTCGATCACCAGTGGGGAGCATGCAGGAGGAAGCCAATCAATGATTCTCTCTCATCATGGATGATTCTATCTCTCTCTCCCTCTTCCATCCTCTCTGAAATTAATAAAAAATATTTTTAAAAAATAAAATAAGATAAAATAAAATAAAATAGTGTGTATTTTCTTGGAGCATTTTATAATATACACATTACAGAAGAAACATTTCCAAGAAGGTGGGAGAAACACAATGGTTCACGGAGGGTTTTCTTACTGAAGGTTTCTCTTCTGCCATATCAAGAAAGTGCCATTCAGTGAGGGGAGCACAGTTGTGGAGAGATGTTCTTGCTAAGTCACATTCTTAATTTTGGCTGCATTAGAGTTATGTGGTATGTTTTAAAACATACCAATGCAGAGACCAACCTCCACACTAATAATTTCAGAAGTTCTGGCATTGAGGCCCAGGTGTTGGTATGTTTTTTTAATGCCTTCAGAAGATTAATCATGCAAAGTACTCCTGCATGCCTTTGTGGCAACATTCTTGGTTCTTATTCTATATTTTCCTATCAGAGGCCACATGCTTCGATTTGGTTTAGTTTTTAGTGGCTCATCTTTGAAGTCATCCATACATGATTTTTGCAATGTAGAGGATGAGCAGCCTCTCTCACAATCCATTTGAATGTGGATTCAATGAACCTAAAAGCCAAGAGGAGGTGCATAATGCATTGCTCATCTGGTGAAATATGACAGAGCACGTGGTGAACTGAGTTTGCGTCTTCTTCAATGCTAACACTAGGTTGCTCTGACAATGCTTGAATCAGAAACAGTTCACAGCTCTTCATATCTTCAGTGCGCTACTAGCAACATTTTCCCATCTCTATCTACATTTAGCCCCCTTTAATTCCTGGCCTTTAGTACGCTGAGACTTGTAATTTCTCAGTGAATGTTAAGAGAGAAATGGATGCACATACACAGAAGAAAGGAAGGAAAGAACCAGGCTCTGAATTTCATGAGTTTGGATCGGAGTACACTTACCACTCAGAAGTTGATGCCTATGTGTCCAGAAGAATAGCTCCTTCAATCTAATAGTCAGCAACCTGTAATGGAGAGGTAAACATGTTTGCCTAATGGCTTGGCTGGCTTTTCTCTTGTCCAAGTTCAGAGGTTGGAACCCAGATCATATAGCTAAAGATTATGCTTTTCAAATCTGCCACACCAGAGATACAATTAGAAAAAATTCTGGCCTTGATCTCTTCTTGTGTTTAATTTATCATGCTGCAGCCACTCTGTTTGTGTATCATTATGATATTTTAATGGGAAGTTAAGATAAGGTATATTATTAGGTATGGCTAGTATGCTAGCCCAGAAATCCTATTAACTTCGATAATGAGAAAAAATAACAAACTAGAATTCTGGTGTTTGCCCTATGTTCTCTAACATCATAGTTCATGAGGTCTTCCTAGATGCAGGCTAGAGGCCTCCATTTAATGTCCCTGCCCCCAATCTCTATGCCTTCTGCCAGATCTCTGGTTCTAAAGTATCTCTTGCATCTTGTCATTATTGAAGGTTAGGCTTTCATTCAACAAACTGGGATTTGAATGCTAAATTTATAGATCTTAGCAGTTTTCAACATTTCTGAACTCGTTTCCCTATCTGCATAGTGGGGAATTTGACATACCTATGTAATGTATAGCACAAGGAATTGTTCCATAGGCATTTAGTCTTTCTTCATTTGTTTTCTTTTCTAGCTTACCCACTGCCTTTTCATGGAGCTTAAAACTGTCAATGTCTACCATCGGCCAATTATTCAACTAGAACTCCTAGTCCTGGCATTCTAGGGTGATGCACATGACTAATTTCCTAACTTTCCTCTTTTGCTTTTGTCTTACACTATAAAGTCACTCTCACTCATCAAAAATGACTTGACCACATCTACATTCTTGCTTTCCATGATCCCATCCCCTTGGTATGAGAGAACTCTACCCCATCCTTTTGTTATTGAAATCATACCCTTTCTCTAAGAGCCAATTTAATTGCCACTCCCTCACAGAAGTTAGAAGGACCTCACTCCAAAGACATGTTTCCAAATTTAGGGACTGAAATTCATCCCTTGCTTTTTAAAATCAAAAGTCAAATAAACCAAGAACTTATTTGAATTCACATTGGAGTCAACAAATGGAAGAAAAAAATAAATGTGCCATAAAAAGAGAAAACATGCTAAAATATGTTTTTAATTAAAAATCTGATTCTTCATTCATACACTTTACATTTCTAATTTTTAAAAATTAGATAAGCTATAGTAAATGCTATTTGTTTCAGTTTAGCATAGTCTTTTCTCACTCCCAAAGAAGGGCATGTGTTTACATTAATTTTCTATGTAAATGAAATTCTTAGATCATTGAAGGGTCTGGTATACATCCTGTTTGCAAACTAAAATTTCTTTATGAATGAAGAATAAAATGTGCAAATGCAGGACTGAATCAGAAACTTGCTTTGGGGCACTGCTATTAGTTCCAATCTTTATAATCGGCATCTCTGAAACGTTCCACTTTTCAAAGTACAAAGACTGTTTTCACAGTTCTCTCTCGTGTTTTCCTAATGCACTCTAGTTTGATGCCAGTAACTTTCTGTTGTGTTTATTATATTTTGTCTTCTCTCCACCCAGGCCCCCACCCTCAAATCCCACATTGTGAGCAAGCCTTTGAGTAACCAAGAGCTTATTAGCAAATTTTCCAGCAAATAGAATTTTTTGGAATTTTTTCCACCTTTGGTTGATGGACTCCCACTGAAATAAACCAGTCGTGTTTGTGCTAAACTTCTAAAGGAACTTCACTTCCAGTCATTTTAGTGAATGAATGGCAAACTGAATATACCAACAAAATCAAGTCATGAGTAAAAATAGAGACAGAAAGACATTGAGTAAAACAGAAAGAATGTGAGAAGGGAAAGTTGAGAAAGAGAATGAATGTTTATTCCTTTGACTTCTGTAACAAAACTTAAAAACTATAATTTTCCCTAAATTGAATATGAATATATAAATATCTGAGAGGAGTACTTTAAGAAGTCATAACCTTATTTTATTTTCATGTAGATCTTTTCCATAACTATTAATCCCGTCAAATGGCATCTTAACATTGATAAGTGTATTGTTAATATGAGTGTTAAAATCATAAAATGAACATGAGATCACAATTAACTGAATTCAAATATTAAGTAGACATACCCGGGTGAGTTGAGAAATGCCAATGACAAAGCCTAATGAAAAACATCAATTGGAGTGGGATCTAGAATCCCTTACTTTTGAAAAGTCCTGAAGCCTCAAGTACATTCACTCCTTGAGTTTTGAGTTTTTGGTCCCATATGATATCTTTTCATTTACTTTTCTTTCATTTAATTTCTCTCTGTATCTTTCTTATTAGCTTTTCAAAAATTATCAAAGCATTAGCTCTGAAATAAGATGAATAACTTAATAGCAATAGGAAAATGAGAAGAAAAAAACACAGAGAAATAACATCTTCCAAGTAGAAGAACCTTGCAAAGGGTCCCATTTCCATCCTCTAAATCAATTTCACGTCTTGGCTCAACCGATAACTATTTATTATTAATTTCACCGAATGTGGCCTCAAGGATCTGAGAAAACTTGAGATGATCAACATGTACCTCCTGATCCCACATAATGCTAACACCTAACATGTTCTAAATACCTCAAGATAATTCTAAACCTCAAGTTTCTAGATAAATGATAATAATTTCTTACACATAAAATAGTACTGTGTCTTTTTTTTTACAAATGCTTTCAAATATGGCATCATATTCTGTCTTACTGATGTAATCACACAGAAACTTCATTTCTTTAATATGACTTTTTCTCCTTTCTTTCCTTTTGATTCTGGGTCCCATTCAGCAACCTGCCTCACCAGCCTTCTCTCTTGCTTGTCCACTTCCTTAATCATTAAGCTGTCAGGACAATGAGGTTCTTTCTGGTCAGCATCAAATAATCTTAGGAAAAATACCTCCAGTCTGTTGACCAAAGAGGCAGAGTTTCAATCTAGAGATAACATCTAGGCCTCAGTTATGTTTCAGCTCCTGAGCCAGAAATGCAGAATGACCCCAGTGACCACACCCTTGCAAAATCAGACAGAGTGATATGGCTGACCTCAGGATCCATTAACAATATTCAACTACCCCCTACCCTTGTGCTGACCAATCAATAGAGACTGGGACCGCAACCATGACCCTAACTTCCTTCCTCCCCTATCTAACCCATCCCCTAGAAGCCATCTGGAAGCCAGGTCTCTGAGCAGGAGCTCACCTGTGACTCTGGGCATGGTGCCACTTCCTTAAAAATAAACCCTTACTTTCTTGGCAGCAAACTCCTGTTTGCCTTTGATTGGGCTTTGATGAGCCGCAGGCAAACAGACCCCTTTAGTCCAGGACAACACAGACCCAAGATAGCTAGATTGAGTGCTGACTCAATGCTTGCTTAATTGGATGAAAATATGTTGAAATCATGTGAGAAACACTCATGTGTATTACGGACCTGAGAAAAAATAAGTCAAACTAAATATTAGGGTGGAGACAGTGCTTGGTCTGTATGGAGCCAAATCAGAACTAAGGTCCAAGCTTGTTGGAAGAGTTGACACGGAACAGCTGGAGTTAGTTTATTTACCTGCGGAAGAAAACACATACACAGAGAGGTGACCAGACGCTGATGATGCCAACGCCAATTAGCAAATGTGTGGTCACCTGTCCTGTTGCATTTTTATGGGTCGAGATCAATAATTCATGACTTGAAGTCAAATTACCTGCCAGTGCTGTTAACAGCAGTCTTTCATCTATTGACTCAAAGGAACTAAGTCCGAATTCATGTCCTCACAACACTTCATATTTCCGTAAACTTCACTATGCACTTCATTGCAAGCGTGGTACCATGCCCACCTCTCTCATTGCTTTTCCTCCCACCAGAGGCATCGACCAAAACCAACACCTCTTTGAGATTCAGGGACCCAGCAGTACACAGGACCTCTAGTCCTCACTAGGAGATCTGGAATTGTACCACCTGGAAAGCCCTGTGCTGCCTTTGTGATGTGCCAGTCTGACTTAGGGCAAGAGTAGGTAGATAGGACATAAGGAGTGAGAGTAGATAAAGGAAACAAAGTGAGACTCTGACCAGAGTTAGCAACATTGGTTATACGTGTCTTTGAATGGAAAGGGGGGCTCGTTAAAGTGCTATTTGGGGACAGACACTATTTAAAGTTTCTGATAAAAACAACAAGGATCAGTGAAACTCATCCTTGTCTATTATATGCCAGGGGCACTAATATTTAGTTGTCCCTTTTGTGTATGTTTACTTGCATGGCGAAATGACTCAAAAAGAGAGCAAATAAGATTACATTCAGCCCAGCCGGTGTTGCTCAGTGGTTGAGCATCAACCTATGAACCAGGAGGTCAAGGTTAGATTCCCAGTCAGGACACATGCCCGGTTTGTGGGCTCGATCCCCAATAGGGGGCCATGCAGGAAGCAGCAGATCAATGATTCTCATCATTGATGTTTCATTCTTCCTCTCTCTCTCTCTCTCTCTCTCTCTCTCTCTCTCTCTCTCCCTTTCTCTCTCTACCTCTCCCTTTTCCTCTCTGAAATCAATAAAAAAATTTAAATATAAAAAAATAAGTTTACATTCATACAGGATTGTGTGTGTGTGTGTGTGTGTGTGTGTGTGTACACATGCCAATATTCTAAATTTTTTTTGTCTTTCTGTTTATTTGCTTTGGAATTCAATGAAAGACTATGATTCTAGTATGTAAAATAACACAAAGAAACGAAACTCCCAGCAGTACTAGTTCAATCTAAAGAATATGAATTTAACTCTAAAAACTATGGATGAGAAATAAAAAAAAAAAATTTGGCTGCTTTGAGGATGCTTTGGTGAATTTGCTAAAAGATTTTAAGCTTCAATGCCACTATCAAAATTGAAGCCATATTATTATTCTGACAGTCAGAGATATGGAAGAATTCCCAAAACATAAAAGTTTCTATTACTAATTCCATTTTCAACAGTATATATGACAAATGTGGATTTTGAAAGTATACTATCATGCATTTTGACACATTAAATTTCAAAACAGATATATAAAAGTTAACAAAGAACTGAGCCTTCTTCCTGTGACAGACACAGAAACTGAACTTGCCTTCCCATGATAAATGAGAAAACTGACAAAATACGTGAAACCACTATTTCCAGGCATTGGACAACTGGCAGTACAGGACCGGGATACCCGAGAGAAGGGAAACAAATGAGGTGAACTATATGATCAGTGCAACTTCCTTCCTGGAAGCACTTCCTAAATTCAAACCAGGGAAGAGAAACCCAAGCAAAGCATGGCAGTCCCACTGAGATCATGGGACAGGTATTGAGTTTGGAGAACAGGAGGCAGCTGGATCCACAAGGTAGGGTACCGATGACAAGGAAACTGCCAAAGAAATCGGTCTATGCACCTGCATGGTACCCCTTAAGACCTTAGATGAGCACTAAGCAATACAAGCATAGGATAAAACCAAGCAATGCAGAGAGTAAAATGCAATAAGGGGCAAAAATAAAAACTACTCTGGAGCTATAAGCTGAATAAACCCAAAACTCAACAAGGGTGGGAGACTATTTGTACAAACCACCCAAATTGGAGAAACTTTGTTAAATGCCTGAGGCATTCGATAGTGACCCCAGAAAGGGTCTTCATTGCAGAGCTAGTCTCTATGCCACCCTAAAAAAGTACAAAGATAAATTCAAAATAATCCACAAGTAAGTAAATTTCCTGTCAAAATATACTTCAGTAGCCTTTAAATGAAGACAATAAAATCCGTACCCTTATCACTATAACATTTATAATATCTCTAATTATATAAAAACTACTGAGTGTGGAAAGAAGCAGAAAAATGTAGCTAGCTCATAATCAGGAGAAATGTTTAACAGAAATAAACTGAGAAATAACAGAGATGATGAATTAGCAGACAAGTACATTATAAGAATATTATAAATATTGTCAAAGATTTGAATATAAACAAGAACTTAATGACAAGAGAAATGAATGATTTAAGAAAACAAATGCAATTGTTAGAGTTGAAAAGCATAATATCTGAGAGGGAAAATTAACTGGATGGACTTCATAGCAGATTAGAGACTGAACAATAAAAGATTAATAAACTTGAAAACATAGCAAAGGAAATGCAAACTATAGTACTGGGGGGAGGAGTTGAAAAAGAAATAAACCGAACCTCGGTTACCTGTGGAAAAATTGGGAGTGCCAACAAAAGAAGAAGAAAAGGCAAATAAAAAGAAAAAAAGACTGGTCAAAAGTTTTCCAAATTATTTTTTAAAACTGCTTTATAGAGGTATGATTGACCAACAAAAGGAAGCACATATTTAATGTATTACAACCTGAGTTTGAAGATAAGCATACAACCTTGAAACCATCACCAAACCTATGCCAACATATATAACACCTTCAAAAGTTTCTCCCACCCTCTTTACCTATTATTATTGAGTGATAAGGCCACAACATAAGATTTAATCTCTCAGCAAATTTTTCGGTATATAATACAGTATAATTAACTGCAAGCACTGTGCAGTACAGCAGGGCTCTAGCAGTTATTCATGTTACATAACTGAAACTTTTTGTACCCTTTGGATAATACCTCTATAAATCCACAGATCTAAGAAACTGAACAGACAGGATAAAGACAAAGAAAACCACAAGAAAGCATAGCTTAATCACATTATTGAAAACCAGTGGCGGGGAAAAAGTGTCCAGCAGAAAATGTCCTTGTTCAAACGCCTTCACTGGTGAGTTCTATTAAACATTGAAGGGAGAAAAAAATAATTTTACGTAAGCCCAGAAATCAGAGGAGGAAGGGACAATTCCCAACTCATGAGCAACATTAATATGTTAATGAGATGTTTTATGTTCAATTTTTTTCATTTAAAGGAATAAACATTAAATTTAAAATTATGTTTCTCTGTCTCACTACATTTCAGGAGCTCAGTGGTCACCCCTGGCTAACAGCTACTGGACAGTGTAATGCTAGAACCAAAGAATAATGACAATGTGTGACCTTCAGGAAAACACTCCGATTTAATGAATGCCTATATCTAATGCTTACAGTCAATGAAATTCTTACTCCTCTTTGAGAAAGGAAAGATTTTTAAAAATCTATTTGTTGAAAGCTTCTTAATGGCAGATGTTGCTGCAGATGCCAAAACAATCATCACTTGCTGAAGAGCATTCTGAGTTAAGCTGTTTTTATTTAGAATTTTGGTCTTTCTGGAATGTTCCATGACTTCTACCTGACCTTGCCCCTCAGTTTCCAGATGGGCTGCCATATATGAATGATGTCCTCAGTGTGGCATGAATAGACAGACAATGAACCCATGAGGAGAATTCAGAGAATTCTAAATAGTTTTGGTACAAGTGTCAGAATGAAAAATCTACTATAAACTTCTCAAATTCCAAATAAGTGCCATTGGTATTATCCCACCTAAATAAAGTCACAGTAACACAGGAAATGTAAATTCTCAAAATAAGGCAAGATTTTAAAACTTTCTTATGGTAACATTACAATTTCTTCTCCCACTCCACCCCTAAAAGGCCCCACAAAAAAACAAACATACAAAGTCAACTTTCATACTGGAATAAAGCCAGATTTGACATCATTTTTGTAGTTGGGAATTTATTCCTCTGTTATTAGATCAAGGACACTTATTATCCATGAAAAATTATCATGAAATACAATCATGAATGCATGTAATTTTGTAGGCATTTCCCAGGGAATAAATTCTTTTGCTTTGGTAGATAGCTCAAAATGGCTTCTGGTCCAGTAACTTCCATTTCAAACTTGTCCTGAAATAATCCCAAAAATGCACAGAGAGCCACACAATTTTGTTGTCAATAGTAGGCTGAATTAATTTAGTCCGAGGACTTTCTCCAAGTTATCAGGCAAGATTCATCATGCTCAATAAATAACAGCCTAAAAGGAAGAGAGCGATGACTAAAAAAAATGGTTAAAAAATTATTGTAAAAATCTGCCCAAGTTGAATTACCAACTCTTCATCACCAACATGCCCTTCTATATTCCATATTAGAAATTAAAATGATTGCCATTTATGGGACAATATCTCAGCACTCACCTTAATCATATCCTCCTCCCAGACTGAAGTAAGAGCTTATAAAACAAATAGGAATCTATCTTGAATTCCACTCCACCTCCACCAACCAACTCATCTCATCTGTCCTACGAAAAGTAATCTATGCTAGACAAAGGAGCTAGTGCAGAGTGCCTCAAACATGACATAACTGTTCCATGTGAAATGGGTTGGGATAGCAGCATTATGATCATCAATGAAAGTTTTCCTCTTAGAATAGCTTAGTAGGATCGAGACCCTTAAATTAATCTTCATTAGAACTGTCAGCTTTATGAATTATGCATGCATAAATACATTACATCATACATGTTTCCACATACACAGATGTATACACACACACACACACAGATGTACACACACACACACACACAAATTCATAGATTTCTCTAGAACCATCAAATGAAAAAGCAACTGGATAAGTAAAATTTCAGGATTTTTTTCTGCATCAACTAATATACATAGTTATTATAGCTCTGCAAAAGGCCATTTGTTTGCGACTTATGGAGGGTGGCTGATTCTATAGTTGAGAGTTGGCATTTAAATCCAAGCGGTCTGGTTTACATCGTTGACTACATTGTTGACCACAATAGTAACATAAATAGTTCATTTTTGAAAAAAATTTAAAAGGTTGCCTAATACAACTTATAAACTTATGTTTAATGTCATCATTAATCCTTGGCAATGTATGAATTCTCCTAGCCATAAGAATAGAGAAACATTTCTGAAGCAGAAAGAATAAGTCAGGTCTTTTTTCTTTGTGACAAATTAAAATCATTCAAAGTTAATCCTTAGCTCACACATCCGATTTCTAAATTTTGAAGACTACCTCTTCCCATCTGCTGTTCCATAATCATCTTTTCTACATAAAGAAAGAAAAAAATCACACCCATGAGATTTAAAAATAAGTGTAAATAAATGAACTGCAAGTCATTATTTATTTTCTAG
This sequence comes from Myotis lucifugus, assembly GCF_000147115.1. Classification (NCBI taxonomy): domain Eukaryota; kingdom Metazoa; phylum Chordata; class Mammalia; order Chiroptera; family Vespertilionidae; genus Myotis; species Myotis lucifugus. The sequence continues at coordinate 1,690,698 of NW_005871211.1, read as the reverse complement.
GACATCTCTATAGTTTGGGAAAAGAAAAACAGATTTTTCAGAGTAACTTATAACCTCAACTCTATAGACTTATTAAGCCAGTACATAATATGTCTAATACAGTAACAAAACCACATTTCTCACAGAAAATGCTAATTAGGTTTTTAATAAAGTACTTTTCACCCATCATATGTAATGTCTCATCTGGATTCTACCCTAGCAAGAAATGCAGGCTTTCTCAAGGTTGAGCTCGTCTACGTTTGCAGTAAAAAGAGAAATTGCTGTTTACTTTTTCAAAAGTGTATTAGAAATGAAAGAAAACAGGAACATCATCAAAATGGTGGCTTCAAATAAAATACAATGTAAAATCCCTCCATAGTTTTCAAAAAATCAAACATAAAAGCAGTCCCTTTATTTTCTCAAAAGGGGTGGGGTCAGGGATCTTCAGAGATCTCTAAGCAAACTTCAAACAGGCCTGCAGTCCTGTTTCCCACATTTCCATAAACATCCTTCCTGGTGATTTGACTCTGGAGCACTGGGACTGTCTGCATACCAAACAAAGCCATCGTTGGCACAGGTATCCCCCTAGCTCTGGAGGGAGATTAGAGATGGAAGAAATATCAACATCTACTAAGACCAGTGGAAGTAAATTTAAACTCTCTCTACCACCAAACAAACAACCACAACCACATCTTAAAAGCCACCACTGGGATGACGGAGCCGGGCCCCAGGGCCCTGAAGTGGCTTTTTGCATATCTTAGTCCTGTAATTAGTGTCGGGTGTTCCCTCCCAACACTCCAGAGAGAGATTTGGTTTAAATGTTGTTCTAAAGTTTATCCAAATAGGGCTGGATGTTTCTTCTGTGTGTGTTCCTCCTTTTTCTCACGTTTTCTTTCCCACCCCACCCCCAGCCTATTCAATTTCTCCTGTAAAATTGATATATTTCCTTCCAAGCCAAGGACTTCTTAGGGTGTCTCAGTTTAGTGTTTGTGTTCTATTTTTCAAATGTCCATTTTGCTCTCTAGATGCAAAATAATAGATGAAAGTTGTCAAAGAGGGTGGCTAAGTTGAAGATCCAAGTTCCTTTTAGCTAGAAAATAAAATTCTTATGCCTATACTTCATAAATCTTCATTTTTATGTCTAAGACTTTTTTTCTAAACAGCATACAACAGAAGTTATAATCAGCTTAAAGTGGACATTTGTAATATGTGGCTGACTAGCCTCCATTTTTTTTCCTTCCTGAGAACACCATGATTTTTAAATGTTTGAGGAATTACCCCCTTCCCTTCTTGTGGGACTATAATTAGGGGCCCAACCCGGCACTAGCGAGGCAGTGGAGGTTACTCAAGATGAGCAATAATTTAGAGCTCTCTGGAACTTGAATCTTGAACACAGGAAAAGAGCGGAAAGTTGTTGTGGTTTGTCCATTTCTGCAGTGGCTTCCTGACTCGCCCCTTCGTGCGATAGGACACTTCCTGCGGTTCCGCTTGTTCTCTGCACCTGCTTGCCTTACTGCCTGTTTCCAAGCCTGTTTCTCCAGACGTTATGTCATGCCTGAGGACTTCCAATAATACACCACAGTTCTCTTTGGTTCATGTTAGTCAAAGTCAGTTTCTGTCGCACACAATCAAAGAATCCCAATTGGTACTCAATTAAAACATGTCAGTCCTTCTTAAGTGGATGACACTGGGTGCTGGATTCACGAAATTGTTTATAATGGATTACAATTGAATGAAGATGATGGATCCCGTTTTGTGTGATCAGTACTGTTTTCAGTGCTGGAAAATGTATAAGAAAAAAAGGAAGACATTGACTTACTCCCAGAGGGTTTACTGTAGACTCAAGATTCATCTACAAGCAACAGTTACTGTTCCCAGGCATACAAAGAGCTCAGAAGGAATGCATTCACCATCCAAGACAAGACTTGTCTTGTCACCCACCTAGTTTCCCAAGCCTGAAACTGCAATTTATCCTTGACTTCTCTCTTCCTCACCCCACACATCTGATTAGTTACAAATCATTCATTGATAAAATATGTATTCGCAAACCACGTACTTGCGCTTATTTTAGAGCTCTTCTTTCCATCACCAAAGCCTCTCCTTTAATTCAGCCCCACCCCTCCCAACCCCCCTCCCCTGGTGCATTTATCAACCAACTAACTCTAGCAACTTAGTAACTGGCCCCTCTGACTTTGTCTTTGCTCCTTACCATCTATTCTCCTCTAAGAAGACAGCATTTTCCTCCTACAGTGCAAATCGGATGACGTTACTTTCCCCATGAGGCTCACCAACGTCTTCGAAGAGCTCCAAATGGCTTTGGGTGGTATTCACAGCCCTTCAAGGCACTTGAAAACTTTTCTGGAACAAAGTGAGCTGTAACTAAACAAACAAATGAAAAGCAAGGCCTATCTTGTTCTGGCTTCATGTTTGTCTCTTGAGCTTCATCTCTCACCATCCTGTGCTACCAGCATATTGAACTACTTACGGGTCCTTCCAGCACCATTATCTCCTCCTCTGCTCTGGGCACCTGCTGCTCCTTTGCCTGGAATGTTCTTCCTGCTCCCTGACTGCCTTTTACCTGAAGAACTCCTACTTTCCTACCCCCCAGGCCCAAGAGAGCAGCTTATTCTTCAAACTGCCACAGAAAACACTCTGGCCATACCTCTGTGCACACATCTCTCTGTATTATAATGCACACACTTTCACTCTATATTATAATTTTCTGTTCCTTTGTATGCTTTCCTTTTCAGAAGGCAAGTTCTGTTCTTTGAGTTTGGAAAGTCTGATTCATTTTTGTATTCTACGTGCTTAATAGAACACCCAGCACATGAAAACATTCAATAAATGGTTATTGAACTGAATGAATACACATAAAATAATTCATATAGTATCTTTTTTTTACTGACCCAATTACACAGAGGATCTGGATAGAATGCATTATAAACATTCTACTTGTAAACACAGGAAACATCTTAATATCTAGACATTGTACAGATTCAGGACTCTCTAAAGATGCCAACCCTAAATTTAACAAATTTATTACAACAAACAAGTAAATTTTCTAGATTTATGTAAAGTTTCTATTGACTCAATCAATCTGTAAACTCACATAGAAACATTGACAAAACTATAGATGTCCAAAAAGCCCTGGATTGTGTGGGACAACATTTCATATATTAATGCATCAAACATAATTGAAGTAGAAGCCAATGCAACAGAATTGGTTTGATAGAAAAATAGGACAAATTAAGTGAGTCTGTTACAGTCAAAGAAATATGTAACATTTTGGACAATATTTTCTGAGTAAATGAATTCAGACAAAAATAATGGAAAGCTGTACAAGGAGCCAGAGGATGATTGAGCTATAATGGCAGATACTCTCCTAGGATGGAGTCAAATGGAATAAAAGTTTACATAGTTTCATAGACATTTATAACAAAACTAGAGGCCCGGTGCACAAAAATTTGTGCACTCGAGGGGTCCCTCAGCCCAGCCTGTGCCCTCTCATAGTCTGGGTCCCCTCGGGGGATGTCCACTTGCCAGCAGGGAGCAGGCCTAAGCTGCAGTCGGGCATCCTTAGTGCTGCTGAGGAGGTGGGAGAGGCTCCAACCACCACTGCTGTGCTGGCAGCCATCAGCCTGGCTTGTGGCTGAGCAGAGCTCCCCCTGTGGGAACACACTGACCACCAGGGGGCAGCTCCTGCATTGAGCATCTGCCCCCTGGTGGTCAGTGTGTCATAGTGACCAGTCATTCCCAGGCATTCTGCTGTTAGGGTCAATTTGCATATTACCCTTTTATTATATAGGAGTGCCTGGCCAGCCTAGGTGAGGGGCTGATGGCTGTTTGCAGCCTGGCCACAGCACCTTCAGTGTGGGAGTCCCCACTGGGGTGCCTGGCCAGCCTGGGTGAGGGTCTGAGGGCTGTTTTCAGGCTGTCCAAACCCCCTTCATGGTGGGGGAGGTCCTGCTGGGGTGCCTGGCCAGTCTGGGTTGAGTGCCTGATGGCAGTTTGCAGGCTGGCCAAGCCCACCAGGGGGGATTTCACCCCATGAGGGTGTGGCCAGCCTGGGTGAGTGGCTGATGGCTGCTTTCAGGCTGGCCACAGCCCCTTCAGGGTAGGGGTCCCCCCTGGGGTGCCTGGCCAGCCTGGGTGAGGAGCTGATGGCGGTTTGTAGGCTGGCCACAGCACCTTCAGTGTGGGGGTCCTCATTGGGGTTCCTGGCCATCCTGGGTGAGGGGCTGAGGGCCGTTTGCAGGCTGGCCACAGCCCCTTCAAGGTGGGGGGTTCCTGCTGGGGTGCCTGGCCAGTCTGGGTGAGGGGCTGATGGCTGTTTGCAGGCTGGCCACGGCCCCCAGCCAGCCAAGCTCCCAGTGGAGGCTGGCTGGAAGCAGGTATCTGGGATTTATTTGTCTTCTATAATTGAAACTTTGTTGCCATGAGCCGAGGTTGCAGCCGGCTCAGCGCAGGCAGGAAGCTTGGCTTCCTCCATCGCTCAGGCAACCAAGCCTCCTGCTTGCTCCAGCTCTGTGGCTGCCGGCCGCCATCTTGGTTGGGTTAATTTTCATATAGTCGCTCTGATTGGCTGGTGGGCGTGGCTTGGGTGTAGTGAAGGTACAGTCAATTAGCATATTTGTCTTTTATTAGTGTAGATGAAGCAAAATGGCCGCTATGGCTCAATGGTTGAGTGTTCACCCATGAACCAGGAGGTCAGGGCTCACTTCCTGGTCAGGGTACAAGCCAGGGTTGTGGGCTCCATCTCCAGCAGAGGATGTGCAGGAGGCAGCCAATCGATGATTCTCTCTCGTCATTGATGTTTCTATCTTTCCCTCTCCCTTCCTCTCTCTGAAATCAATAGAAACATCCTATATAATAAAAGGTAATATGCAAATTGACCCTAACAGCAGAACGATTGGAAATGACTGGTCACAATGACACACACCAACCACCAGGGGGCAGACGCTCAATGCAGGAGCTGCCCCCTGGTGGTCAGTGTGCTCCACAGGGGGAGCTCTGCTCAGCCACAAGCCAGGCTGATGGCTGCCAGCACAGCGGTGGTGGCAGGAGCCTCTCCTGCCTCCTCAGCAGCGCTAAGGATGTCTAACTGCAGCTTAGGCCTGCTCCCCGCTGGCAAGTGGACATCCCCCGAGGGCTCCCAGGCTGCCAGAGGGATGTCTGACTGCCAGCTTAGGCCTGATTCCCCGGGGAGCAGGCCTAAGTCAGCAGATGGACACCCCCGAGGGGTCCCAGACTGTGAGAGGTCACAGGCCGGGCTGAGGGACCCCCCCAGAGTGCACAAATTTTTGTGCACCGGGCCTCTAGTAGTTTTATAAAGAATTCTATGATAATAGGTATTGCAGAAGATAAATTCCCCCTGCAACCTAGCACTCTATTATCAGGGAGTGTGTAAGGCTCTTTCAGAGAGGACAAAAACCTCTTCATTAGGAAGGCCATTTGTGTATGGGGAGAATATACTTCTTTACTCCCAGCCTTTCCTTCTATCTGGAGAGTATGCCACTGTCACACTCCCAGCTTCCCTCACACCCTCACTCATCTCCACACAGCTTATCTAACTGGTGAGCTTGGAAGGAGGACCTGAGCAAGTTAGAGCCAGCATCTTCTTCTCTACAGAAATAGCTTTACTTCTCCATGGGTCTGTTTGCTGGGAGAGCCTGCGCAGACCAGCACTGCTGTGACAAGGTGAGGAAGGCTAAGTCTGGGATTCAGTAGTAAGAAGCCCTCATGCTCCCAGATGCAAAACACTTTCTCCGATTTGAGTTTTAACTGTAATAAGGATTATTTTTTTTGTTCTCCATATGTTGACTCATTTAATGTATTTCTTAATTGATAAAGAATCTGAGTGGGATATCATTTATTGCCTCTCCCAAATAACTGCTAGGGATAGTATATTGTTTTTGTATTATTTATTTAAGCATGTTTGTCATCAGTATTTATAATGGGCTTTTTTCTACTTTTATTCGAGTACAGCTACTACTTGGGAATTTGGTGATGCTAATATATTTTTGGTGAGTTATTCGAATGTGCAATTAACACTAAATTTTTTTCATAGAAACTTTTATTAGCAATTTGACATAAATGTGTTAATATACCTTGGTTATTTACATAGAAGCCAAAAAAAAAACAAAAAGTAAATATCAGTTTTAACATCATATTTTCTACTAGCATTTTCTATAGCCCATAGACATGTGATAACGTATACATTTAGAGTCAGATAAGATCATTTGTCCATTCAAAGCTTATGGTAGAAACATGACTCAAAAAAAAAGCAAATGAGCCTACAAATGCCAATGTCTCTTGATGACAAAAGAAGGGGCCACTTAGTATTAAAAGCTAAGAGATATTACATGAAACATACATGGCCACAAGACAAACCCATTTCAAATGCTTTGGGCTGGACTGAAATAGAAGTCATACTTCAGCACCACTACTGCTTAATATTTACAAGCTGGCAAGGGGACGACGTATGCATTTAAACCTAAAAGAAGACTGAAGTTTGCTACCATCTCTCTCTTTTCTTTTTTTTTCCTTGAAGGTCACACAATGACTATCTGTTTTTTAGTGCCACCTTTTGGGTGGTCTTGTTATTACATAACATCAACATTTGAAAACTGTGTGTGTGTGTGTGTGTGTGTGTGTGTGTGTGTGTGTGTGTATGAATTGAAGTCTAGCATATCAAGTTTAACCCTTAGTCTTTCACGTGAATTATACAGCTTATTAAACAAGAACTCTGTTCAGTTATGTACTGTAGTAAAGTAGGCGTTGTAAAGTTTCCTTATTAGAGGTTTTGAATCAAGATGTTCATCCCCTGTCTATCTCATCTGCTATATCCTTATACCCTGACACAAATCCCAACACTCACATTCCCATCAATGTTGACTTAATGATGTCTTCTCTTTCCCTTTTAGAAAACTTACAAGTCAGTGGCCAACTGTGGCTGCTCAGAGGAGCTGTGTCATTGGGACAGCCCAAGGCAGAGGGTTTTCTGATGCCTCCATATTTGTGAGTATGGAGTTCAAAACCAAACCCCAGTCTTGTAATACAAATTCCATGAATGACATCAATGTACTGCAAAGAACGTATTGGCTGGAACAAACGTCCTCTGCTACTCATATCTGAATAAAGTGGTTTGAATTCCAGGTGAGATAAGAAATCTGCTCTCAAAATTTCACAACAGACGGACTTGCCCGCTCACATCTGATAAGCTAAAAAAAAAACTTCTAAATATGACCAGTAATAATCTCTCTGCTTTAGGATAGAAATGGAAAATATCATTGACTATTACCCAGTACCTGCCATCGACTCAGATACGTCATTCATTAAAGAGTATATTTGGCGTATTATCCACCCATTTATCTTTTTTTTTTTTATCCTCACCAGAGGATAACTTTCCATTGATTTTTAGAGCCAGTGGAAGAGAGCGAGAAAGACAAAGAGAAATATCGATGTGAGAGAAACACATTGATTGGTTGCCTCCTGCATGAGCCCCTACCAGGGCCCAGGCCCAGGGAGGAGCCTGAAACCGAGGTACGTGCCCTTGACTGGAAATGAATCCGGGACCCTTTGGTCCACAGGCCGACTCTCTATCCACTGAGCCAAACCAGGTAGGGCCCCACCCATTTATCTTGAGTCCCAAAGTCCTATTCCTACACCAAACTATTTTATTAAAAACCATAACCCTCCAAAAAGTTAACTTAGCTCACAGAAAAATTTCACAAGCTTATAATATAATTTTATGTCTTAGCTGAAGCAATTGATAATCACTGTCAATGGAGAGGTAAAACAAAAGAAAAAGACAGTAAATGCAAGATAAGTAGAGGAAATATATGTATCCAACATGCTGAGGTCACAGGCAAGAAGGCTCACAATCAGACATAACCAGAGCCAAAGATTATCAAGAGAAGGTTGCCAGGAGGTTTTACAAAACTTCAAAAAAAAATTAATAATATCTTTGATTTTAGTAACTTTGGAACCTCTAGTGTAAATATTAGTTTCAGTTTGCTGTCATTGTTATTAATTTACATTTAGTTTGTTGTATAAGCATATATATGAAAATACTGTAATAAATTCATACATGCTCTGAAAAAAGTGGAATTTATATTCCATATATTTATTATAGTATTATTTGCACTTTATAGAAAGACGTTTCCATGACTGCAAACTATCTGAGCCATCAAAAACACACTTATCTACTTAAATGAGAATGACACTCTGATCTGAAAAAGTGGAGAAAAAGAAAAACTTCACCAATCTATGGCATGGGTGTATCTGAGGAATTGTGGAATTGAGTGCTACCTTATTAAAGATTTTTTGGAAATGGAATTTGGAGCCAATATATGTGGTTTTTCTAACTGCTATCAGGGAGGATATAGCATCCAGGAGGTAAGAGGTCTCCAACTCATTATACTCAGGAGTAGTCCATTCCACAGCTTTGTACTGAACAAGGTTTTCAAGCCAAAAGATAAGGAAAACTAAAAGAAGACCAGAGAAATAAAGCAAATATGGCCAAATGATTAGAGAACATTATCTCTAAGACTTGGAATTATTTGCTCTCAAGAAAGAAAGCTACAATCAATCTTCAATTTTAAGCTTGGCTACTACCCAGAAGATGCAATCACTAGACCTACTGAATGTAAAACAGATGGAATTAATTGCAACAGTGGAAAGATGAATGTGAAATAAAGAAATGAAGTCTTCCTGATTATGGGAGCTACTTAGCTGTTGAAAGTGCAACAGTGTTTTTATTTTTAGCAAATAAGAAAAATATTGTGCATGTTTATCATGTCTTTGATTTTCTTTAGATTATCTCCACATATGCTAGCATCCTTTAATATATGTCCACTTCTAGATATTTCTAACTTCATATAAATAGAATGATACTGCATATGTTCTTTAATCTACTTTTTATTTTCATAAAATTATATATTTAATCTATGTTAGGATTGGTTTTTGTTTGTTTGTGTGTGTGTGTGTGTGTGTTTGTTTTGTTTTGTTTGGAGAACTCCTTGTTTTCTGGTACCACAAGATATTCTAAGCATATCTAATATTTTCCCTGCTGAATAAACCACTTCACCAAGGAGCCCTGGTTCCTTTTATTGCAGAATGGTCTTTAGAAAAATATCTGGGCTCCAAATGTGCTTATTGCTACTGGAATGTCATTGCCTTCATGATAACCACATAGGCAGGATCAGACCCTTTTCAAGTGAAACTTCCCAGGAGCACTAGTGTCCTAATGTTGGTCTATTGCATCATTACCAGCAGGATAGAGAGCAATACTTCCAGAGGGGCCTGTAGCCTAGAATATGCAAGGGAAGGGTGTGACTAAGTTTGCCCAGGGCCTAAAATACCAAATAGTGCAAATTTTATACATGCCAAACCAAGAAAATGGTTCATTCTTTCCTGATTTGGGGTTCTTAAAGCAGAGGACTGATCATCAGGGAAACCAGAAAATTCATCATAAAGCCCAGCAGAAATAAATGGGGAGCAATTCCCCAAGTTAAAGACGGTATAGGGCTCAGAGTGTCATTGTTTTTAAATACTCTCAGCATATAGAGCACAAAAATATGTGTATGTATACTGACCCATGTGTGCATACACATTTTATTTATTTCTGTATCCATTTATCTGTGTGTATGTATCAAAAAATATAAATAAACATATGGCATAAAATGAGAGCCAAGTTTGTGAGTGTGTATGTGTGCGTATACATATATTACAAGTTCATACAAATATCTCCAACTCCAATATAACACCACAGGGTCCACTTATGCTGGAAGCTACCTATTGTCTACACTATCATGAAAGTGCAGCAGGGAACACAGAAGGCTGATGGACCTTGGGCTTTAGCAAGGGATAAAAGCTATGCACTGATTGTTCTGTCAAGACAATGGTGGCTCAAGGCAATCCCCTAACCTGGTAATCCTTTTACTGTTTACCAAACTTTACCTTTGATATGCCTATTTGCTTTGCTAAAGGGCAAATGTATAGTCTAGTAAATAAAAAGTTGATGGGTCCAGAGATTCAGGGAACCTCTCCACTAGAGAGTAAGGTCTCCACCTGGCTCCCCCCATGCCTTCTAAATTTATATTTCTTGTCTAGTATATCCATTTGTGCATCAACCCCTTCTCCAGACCTTGAACCTTAGCCCTGCTGGTCACAGCTTCACATCTGACAGCTCACACACTTACCTATCCCCCTTTACTCATTTGTAAGGTTTTTCTCAGTCAATGAGAAAAAAACTTGGATTTCATTTTCTACAATATCTGTACTTTTTTTTCAATTATAACACATACACATAAAGTAGTATCAGAAATATTAACCCATACCTCTGTAAGAAACACACTTATTGACTATCATGCATTATTTGCATATTGCTCTTTTTGTATTTGTTAAGTTTTGTGGTGTACAGTTCTATGGGTTTGAAAAATGCATAGAGTCATGTAACCACCATTATAGTTGTGATACAAAACAGTGTCATCTACCCCCAAATTCTCTCATGCTATCCCTTTGTTGTCAACATCTCACCCCTACCCCTTACCCCTAGGAACTATAGATCCATTTTCCATCCTTACCATTTTTCTTTTTTCATAATAGCATACAAATAAATTAAGTAGTCTTTTGAGTGTGTTTTCTTCTACTTAGCAAAATGTATTTAACATGTATCCATGTGTAAATCAATAGTGCTGTCCCTTATATTGCTAAATACATAACAATTTACCAGTTAAAGGACATCTGAATTGTTCCTAGGTTTTAACAATTATAGATAAAATTGCTATAAGCATTCATGAAAAAGTTTTTTTGTTAATATAGATTTTTAGTTATCTTGTGAAAACATGGAGAAATAGTATTGTTGGGTCATAGGGCAAATATATATTTAACTGTATAAGAATAGAAGAGGGAAGAAATAGATTCACATATCAATGCTCATTTAAGCCTGGCAGGTGTGGCTCACTGGTTGAGCATGGACCTAGGAATGAGGAGGACACGGTTCAATTCCTGGTCAGGGCACATGCCTGGGAAGTGGGCTCGATTGCCAGTGGGGCCGTGCAGGAGGCAGCTGATCAATGATTCTCTCTCATCATTGATGTTTCCATCTCTCTTTCTCTCTCTCTCTTCCTCTCCCTTCCTCTCTGAAATTAATTTAAAAATATATTTTTAAATGCTCAAGTTATGATAACTGTGTTAATGTAATTCAGTGGGGAAAGGGCGCTCTTTTCAATATGATGCTGTGGTATTAAAGATGGCCACAAATTTGTGGATACTCTTTCCATGGAGATGTGGTCAGTATCCCTCCCTTCGAATCTGAGCTTTCCTGTGACTGCTTTCTCCAGTAGAGTGTGCAGGAAGGGACATCCTACCAGTCCTGCACCATAAGTGGGGTATCCACTTCCACCTGTTCTCTTAAAACACAAGGTGCTGTGTACAGAGTCCAGCCAGTCAATGAGAATCCCGAGGCACACTGAGAAACCCTCATTGGGGATGAGATACAAGGTGGAGATAAAGATAGCGTGACACAGAGAAAGGTCAACGAGCCTGAGCACTAGACCTGTGAGTGAAGAAGCCATCTTGGAAATAGACACTCCAGCCCCAGGTGCTCCGGCTGGTAACACCCATCAGCAATGAACCACCTTGCCAAGCCCCTCCAGAACTGATGACCCAAGTAATCATCATGGGGAAAACTATAAAATCTGTCCATCCTTCTCTTTACATATCCAAACATTAATTTGAAATGAATTATGGCTTAAATAAAAAAGGCAAAATTAGAAAAAATCTAGGAAAAATATTGGAGAAAAAAACCCAATGACCTGGGATTATGTAAAATTTCTTCAGCAAGATTCAGAAAACTCTAATCCTAAAAGGAAAAGTTGATAACTTATATGTCATTAAAATTAAAAACTTCTGTGTTTTTTTCCCCAGAACAACTCAAGCATTTTATTTAAAAGGCTGTAATATTAAAGGAATACATTTGCCTCAAAAGCTCTTTTCAAAGTACCCCTTTTACCTAATCATCTCTCATGCCTTTTGGCTTCTCTTTTTCTACGATTTTATAAAATTTCCAGAAAAGCTCCACCTCCAGTTCTAGCTTCTGTGCCCTTTGCCCATCTACCCTTCTTCACTTCTATCACCAGTCTAAGGAACTAGTCATCAGAACCTGTCTCAAAGTACTGGGAGGGGAAGAAGCCAAGTAAGCAAACCCAGAAACTTGGGGGAGCAAGGGGAACAGAAAAGCCTGGAAATAATAGACATATGCTTATACCCTTATATATCCCTTCCTATCATCTCTATCTTTACTGATCTCTGTCTCTGTCTCTGTTTCTATCTCTAGCTCTGTCTCTGTCTCTATCTCTGTCTCTATTGAGGACAAAGCTAAGAAAGCAGGAAACAAGAGCTAAAGCCCTGATGGTGTCAGACTCAACTCCTGCCTTATATCTGAACTCTACCTGTATAAGCTGGTAACATTCCTTCTTGTTTAAGCCATTTTGAGTCACACCTGTGTTCCTTTCATCTGGAAAGACTCTAACTATCCCAAGGTATAACCAAATGTTAGGTCTGGCCTTTGACCTCTCTTCCCCACCCATCTTTCCCAATCACTCTCCCTATTTGTAACACCCCTGGAGTTGTCCCCTTCTTTCTCTCTCTGCAGTATCTTCTTTTCTGGACTTGCTTCCTTCCTATTTTTTACAAGCTGCCTTTATCTGAGAAGAAAATGTAATATGCAGATTTGATGAACATTTTCATGACTTTATATGAGATATCTTTCCTCACATATTTCAATCTAGCTGGCTTATTCTTACCAGGCAGGTCTTCAGAAAGCCTCCTTGAGTAGCCTATATAAAATTGTCCTCTCCTAAGCCATTCTATTCCATACCTTTGTTTAGGAAACTTCTGCTTTTCTAAAGATGCCATTTGGAACTTCAAAATGTTTGTGACAGATTGGGATAAGGTATTTATAACACATAAATTTTGTTAGAGTTTTTATTGCATATCTTTTTCCAACCTTTAATATATATATATATATATGAATACTTTTTACTTTATATGTCTCATATATAGCTTATGTATGTGGTTCCATTCTGTAATTATTTTAATCTGATAATCTGTGTATTTTTTTTTCTCAAACTGTCTTTTCTACTTTCCATTCTATGGACTATGTTATACTAGTATTCTTGGAAATTTCTCCATGATCTCTCTCTAGTTCACAAATTTGCTCTTCATCTTTGTCTAATCTACTAATAAACCCATTTTTATTCAGAATTTATATTTGGCCTTTTTTATAGACTCACTTTGGACATTTATTTTCAAACCATGATTTTATATTCTGTGTTGATCATTCAAATATCTAATTAATTGCAGGTTTGATTCTGGGTTTGTTTCTTTCTGCTGACTCTCATATAACATGGCTTGCTTTTGTTTTGCTTTGATTTTGTTTTTACTGTGAGCTCATATTGCTGTAGATATTATTTGACCCTGAGCTCTGGTGCTTTTATGACAAGAGAGCTTTTGTATGGCCCTGCCAGGTCCCAAGGCCACTACTAGCCAAGGACTACTTTACACTGAATAATTGTCTGTTGAGTGTTTAGACCACCCAGGAAGTATGAACTCAGTCAGTAAAACTGAAATCAGATGGTTTGTGGTTACCACCTCCTCTTTGTGAAACCTGCCGCCCCCCTCATGCCCTAGGACAGTGATGGTGAACCTATGACACGCGTGTCAGAGGTGACATGCAAACTCATCTTTTTGGTTGATTTTTCTTTGTTAAATGGCATTTAAATATATAAAATAAATATCAAAAATATATATCTTTGTTTTACTATGGTTGCAAATATCAAAAAAATTTCTATATGTGACATGGCACCAGAGTTAAGTTAGGGTTTTTCAAAATGCTGACACACCCAGCTCAAAAGGTTCGCCATCACTGCCCTAGGACAAGATTAATGGCTCCATCTTTTTTTTTTTTTTTAGTTTTTAGTTTTTATTGTTGACACTATTACAGATGCCCTCTTTGCCCACCTCTACACAGCCCCTGCCCCTCCTCCCCCTCCCTGGCCTTCACCACACTGTTGTCTATGTCTATATGTTATGCATGTATGTTTTTTGGTTATTCTCTTCACCTTCTTTCATCTTGTCCCCACTCCCCTCTGACAGTTGTCAGTCTGTTCCAAGTACCCATGCCTCTGGTTCTGTTTTGTTCATCAGTTTTTTTCTATCCCCTCCACTTCTCCATATCTCTGTGTACCTCTAAGGACATTCAAAAGCTACTATTTGAATACATTTGTAGAAGACACCCGATTATGCCTACAGTGAAGGACTTGGAAGTTTTCAAAAGCCATCTATAGTAAATAATATTCCTGTAAAATAACAAGATTGTTGTACTACTTTTAACTAATATACACTCAAATGTAAAATGTTAAGAGGGAAAGAAAACATAGCATAATAAATGTTATGGGGAAATGGCTATGATCTTAAGGGATGTTTATCTGTGATTTGTTTATCTAAACAAAATCAAAGCAAAACAAAAGCAAGCCATGTTATATGAGAGCCAGCAGAAAGAAACAAACCCAGAATCAAACCTGCAATTAATTAGATATTTGAATGATCAACACAGAATATAAGCTGATGGGCAAAAAAAAAAACAACCTACTTTTTTTCTTCTATTTGATTCTCAAAGTATGATTTTTCCATTGTCCCTGAAACCATCAAATTTATTCTTAAACCTCAGGTAAGAATTGCTTTTCTTTTTAGTAGCTGGGTCTCAATTTTCTATCCTGAGACCCTTTAGTCAGAAACGACATCTGGCTTAGAAGACTAATTTGTTAAAAAGCTTTTCTCTTAAAAAATATATTATTTTGCTCTATACTTTTGGCTTATTCCATGCAATGCCACTACTTGCTTTTTGTTTTAATTCCAATAGGAAAAGATGCTTCCCCTGAGCCTCCCTCTCACTACAGTATTTCTCATCATTACGCTGCATGTGCTCTCCTGCTTCAGTTGCTGCACACCTGTGCTTCCGCAGATCTGGTGTAATGTTCCTTCCACTTTCACCTGCTTCCTTGTATTGGAGCTCTAATTTCTAATGAGAAGTATATATAGCTTGTGCAGTTGCCTTGAGTTTGGGTGAATGTCAGCTGCACAGCGAATTTGAGCAGATGTCACATTCTTCCAGATAGAAAAGTTTATTGATTCTTAAAGTTTACCACATGTGTATCCCTTCTTAGTGGAAACTTTGTCTTATACATTTAGGAATGGCTCTTTGGCAAAGCTCTGTAATATATGTGAAATGCATAGGTCAGTGTGTCCATAAGTACTCGATACATGTTAGTGATAAGAAGGGTGATGTTGATGACTTTCAGAAACCATTACATTTATCTACTCAGAGTCCAGTATATTTAATTAAATAAGAGTTAAAGTCAATAATGTTGTAATAACTCTGTAGGGTGTCATATGAGTACTTGAATTATTGGGGGGATCGCTTCATGAATTATATAATTAACCACTATGCTGTATACTTGAAACTGACATAAAATAATATTCAATGTCAACTATAATTGAAAAATGAAATTTAAAAAGAGTTAAAAAGTCATAACAACCACATCATCATTTTATGTTTGTTGCCTCAGTGATACAATATGGAAATTTGGAACTCATTTCTTTGTTCTGATAAATATGCTTATACATTTATATAACACATATACATATATAGGATCTTTTATAGCATCTACAAAATGTGGTACTGAATCCTTTTGGAAACTATACCCCCTTTCACTAGCATCTTCTCCAGTTGTGTAGGAGGCTGAGTTATATAAGGCAGAAGAGTCGCATTTGATATTTACTTCATTGTTACCTGACACTGGTGACAATAATGCCATTAGCCACAGTGGGTTTCTAGAAACAGAACACAGTGTGTCTGAGTTTTAGACATGAACAATGTTCTAGTTAAGGAAACGTTTCATTAAGGAATAATGAACTCGCCCAGGATGCAGCATCTAAAAAACTGATTATGCAACAGAGCTATACCATTAAAACAAAGACACAGCAACCTGGACATGGAAAGTCATTCCAAGTGCTAACTTTCATTCATAGTTACAGAATACGCAAGCTGTAAAGCTGTAGAACAGTCAAGCTGTAGCTGTCCAACCCACTCATTTTACAGACTGAGAAACCAAGTTCCAGAGAGTCTGTGACTGAGGGCACTGAGGAGGTGGCTGCACGTCTGAGATAATTTCCCTGACTCTAAACCCAGTCCTGCTTTTTCTGTACTCCCACCACCCTTAAACTTTTAAATATGTGTATACATATTGTGCTTTGATTACACGAAAGGTTAAAAGAACAGATTACCTGATTCCATGAATTATCAGTTATGTGGGCTTGGCCAAATTGCCTAACTTCTCTGTGCCTCAATTACCTTATCTGTGAAACAGAGATATTAACAGCAATAAATCTACATGTGAGGAATAATTAGCACATATATACAGGGTGCCCCAAAAATATATACACACTTCAATAGCTGATAGCTGAATTGATGCTGTTTCTTTCTTTTCATATTTAACCCATTGGTATTCATAATGTATAATAAGTGTGTATACATTTTGGACACCCTGTATGATATATATATATATATATATATATATATATATATATATATATATATCTTATATATAAAGTGTGCATGGCATATATTAAGCACTCAATAAATACCAGGTGTTGTCATGGTAAAACCCTAGAAAAATATGAATTCAGACATATCATTCATTACTGGCTCCCTTCTCCTGCCTAGTTCCCTTGAGTGGACAAGAGTTCCTAATTTACTGGTGGCATGAAAGGGAAGGCACAGCCTGGCAGGGGACAGCTGGGACCCACTGCCCAGAAAACAGAGAATTGGGAATACAGAGTATGAGTTACTCCCCTACACAATGTACCCACAGTGTTTTCCCAGCCCAATCTCCCTTGATCATCAGGCAGACAAACAGAAAGATTCCTGGAATCATTTCTCCTCACCTGGAAATCTCATTGAGACACCCACTGATAATAATGCTGAGTGGGCATCCACCAAAGGTCTCATAGGGCACTTGGAACTATTCTGATTTGCCTATCACGTCCAGACCACCAGAATTCCCTGCTAGCTAACGGCACATACTCCACGTCATACCATTAACCTAAACATCATGCACTTCTGCATTTTTCTGATGGAGTTTTTGTTAATTATGGAAAAAGTTTCACAACAGCATAATAAACTTTTATACTGTCGTAAGTCTGTCTTATGCACGTGTAATTTGATCATATCACTCTAATTAATGCCATACCACTAACTAATATTGCTTCCTGCTTAAATTTTAGAAAATACTTAAGAATCACCATTTGTATGGCCAATGTTTCTCTAAAAAATTTCTCCAGGAAGTTTTGTACTTTGCCTAAGAGGCTAGGAATGAAAGGGATGGGCAGATGTTGAGGAGAAGCACTTCCCTTGGCTAAGAACTCTACAGCCTCTTGGCCACAGAGGCTGCTGTGCTGCATGCAGCAAGCAAGGGGCTGAGACCTGCCTCTGACAACCTGAGGGTCCAGGAGACTGTGGGGTGGAGTCAAGATTCTCAGGCTCATCCACCCAGTGTCTGCATCTCCTGTCTCAGGGTCCCATACTCCTTCTATTAGGACTGTAAGATGATGCTTTTTCAGATTTGCAGCATGGTCTACTCTCTGGCCTTAGGGAATAAAGGTGACTTTCATGGTACATCTTAAAATTAAGAGTTTAAAAAAGATAACATCTCTTTTTAAAAATTTTCAAGGCTTCTACAACGTGAGTCAACAATCCTATATAATAAAGAGGTAATATGCAAATTAACCCTCACACGATGGCTGCCTAGGAGGCAGAGCTTTTGACGCTGACTGGCATAAAAACCGACCAATCAGAACCAAATCTGGGTGACCTGTGAGGAGCTAATGGCTGCCGAGGAGGCGGAGCTTTTGACGATGACTGGCTTACAAACTGACCAATCAGAACCATATCTGGGTGAACTGCAAAGGCAGAACCTAAGGTGGGGGCTGAGGAGGGGTTTTAAGGGCAACAGCTGTTTGGTGTAAGGTGTAAGAAAGCTGTTCAATTTTTTAATGACTGGTTTGGCAGTATAGTGCATATGGCTGGCTATCAGTCCAGATATAGGGATTATGTATTTTTGTCTGCCAAGAGCATCTCCTGGTGAAAAAGGATTTTCCCACCCATTTAAGCAATCCTATCCTATATAATCTATCTATACTAATAAAAGGGTAATGTGCTAATTAGACCAGGTCAACCAGCCATCTTCTGGATGTCAGACTTCCTGCTGGACAAAGCCATGGTAGTGGGGACTGAGGCAGAGGCAGTTAGGGGCAATCAGGCCAGCAGGGGAGGGCAGTTAGGAGCGATCAGGCAGGCAGTGGCAGTTAGGGGCAATCAGGCAGGCAGGCGGCAATCAGGCAGGCAGGCAGAGGCAGTTAGGGGCGATCAGGCAGGCAGGCAGTGGCAGTTAGGGGTAATCAGGCAGGCAGGCAGGCAGGTGAGTGGTTAGGAGCCAGTGGTCCCAGATTGCAAGAGAGATGTCCCCCAAGGGGTCCCCAATTGGAGAGGATGCAGGTTGGGCTGAGGTACCCCACCCCCTGCACAAATTTTGTGCACCAGGCCACTAGTTACTTTCATAAAGGGCCAGGTGGTGCACGTTTTGGACGTGTGAGCCATGCATCTTTTGTAATTGTTCAACTCTGCCTTGTAGCACAACAGCAGTTAGAAACAATACCTCAACAAATGACATGGCTTTATTCCACTCATGCTTTATTTACAAAAACAGGTGGATGGCCCATCCCGCAGGCCGTATATTGCAACCTCCGCTCTGAAGCAGCTATCAAAAGCTATCCAATGTGGCAATCTTCGCAAATGTCATGCCACTGCCTGCCTCAGACTTTGCCACTCATTTACCACCCATAAGGGGACCCTCATCGCTGTCTGATCTGCCAGCGGTCCCACTACAAGATCTCTGATGCTCATCGCTTTAGACTCACTTGAGCCCAGAAAGCAGAACCTGAGAAATGAACTGGTGTGCAGGTAGCCCTTGGGGGTGAGGGGGGTGGTGGGAAGGGCAAGAGCATGGAATCGAGTTTAGGAAACAGGAGAGGGGGCCTGGCAAGACTAAGACAGAAAAGGGGGTAAGGCAAGGAAACAGTGTCTTATCAAGCTGGTCACTGCTAGGGACAATTGGGGCTTGATTCTCTCAGGACCCTCTGAAGAGGAGTTTATAATGGGCCTCTATTCTGTCTCCCAAGGGGCAGAAGAGAAACCATTTCCCATTGGCCCCCATTCTGGCCCAAGGCTGCCATGTAGCTGTTAACGAAATCTACTGAGCTTCCCAGTTGCATTTGCAGAACTGTCATTCTGCAGCTTCGAGGAGTCCCAGATAAGAAAGCATTCAAGACACAGGGTGCGGCCTAGATGACGTATCGCCAGGTTACACCTGCCTGAAAGTGTTTAGTGCAGCTCTGGCCTGAAATGAAAGGAGATTGTGAGGCAGCAACAAGGTGTCCGACACAGGCTTTTAGAATAGGCCGCCCATTGGGGTAAGTTGGTTTTTAGATGGATCCGATTGGGTCCCAAAAGCAATGCCCAGGATGGTAAAAGGCAAAATCTATATAAACCCTGCCAACTTTGATTCTGAGGCAGTTCATAAACAGTCATTAGCTGATAACTTTGGAAAGTCTTCTTGCATACCCTTTTTCAATCTGTTGCCCTGCACTTTGGAAACTATTGCTCTTTATCATTGTCAATAATCACTTCCAAAGACCTACACAACTGACTTCCAGTCTCTGCTCAAACAACTGTATTGGGGGGAGAGGAGGACAACTTCCATCTCAATCAGATAATTGATAAATTGCAAGCTGGGTGGAGGGGAAAGCTGCTTTAAATTTTCTTATTCTTCAGTCTCATGCGCCCCCTGCTGACTAAAATTATCCACTTCCACACTTCCAATTCCAGAATTTCTTAAGCTAGGGATACTGTGTTAATACTGATTCATTTTAAGGAATAAAACTTCACCAGAATATGATTTTCTATTCACTGGACATTTGGAAGTCACTTGCATTTAGAGCAGTCAAACATATGCATGAATTACTTGCCCTTCTGAGCAAATTTAAATTTTATCTTTTGTCACCACCTGGTGGTAGACCGTTTTCTCACTTTTTTCCTCCACTTTAAGTTCTTTTTTTGTTTCTTGCTATGGGAAATCTCTAAACCAAGAAAACGAGTTAACTTTAGCAAGTATAAAACTTTTAGCATTGATAATCAAGCATTAATGCATACTCAGCATACAGTAGGCACTTAAATGTCTGTTTAATAAATGAGGTTTTATTTCATGGATAGCAATGTCTATGATCTTTTTATTTGAATTGCATAAAGCTCTCAAATGTGGCCATGAAAGTGACCCACAGTATTATCAGAGTTATTTTTCCTTTTTTAAAGTTTGATTTTTTAAATTTTTGGTTTAAGCTAACAGAGCTACATGATTTAAAAAGTGGCTAGCGAAGGCATTTTATTATTTTAAGAATGTAAATGCACTTAAAGTTATGTTTAAAAGGTATTTTCTGTGATACCAAAGGTGAAAGAAAATTTGATAAAATTGTATTAACTGAAATTGAAACGATATGACTGACATTGTAACTTCATGACTCCTGATATTAAGAAAAACTGAGTTGTACACCATTTGCTGTAGACCATCGCCACCTCGTGGGCTGAATGAGGTACTAAAAGCTGTGAATCTTTTAAGGTGGAACTGTTATTGCCAGAAAGTTCCTATTTAGAATTTAAATTAAATTGAACCTTTGGAAACAACAGCAGTAATGAGTCTGACAGCATTCATAACCAACCACACAATTAGATAGTTAAAATGCCAAAAAGGCATTTGATTAAACATTATGAGTCACAGTCATTTCTAAGCCCCCAACTTGGTTTGTCTAAAGACAACTCCCCTGACGCATAATTCAATATCCGCGAAACAAGGAAAGTGGTTGCACAAATTACACTTTTCTCAGTTATAGCAAGTGCTTGATTTGAGGATCATAGCCATTTGTAGTCCAAATACAATTTACATGCATTTTTCTGTTTTCAATATTGTTATATTTCTGAGTATACAGCGTGCTTAAAGTAAATGTTTGGTATCTATTTTCTCATTTATGATCAAATGAAATGTCCATTTTGTTCAATCTTACTTTAGACCATCTGTTCCCAGAAGAATCACTAAACAGCTTTCCCATTTCTAATTGGTAAATCCTCTGGTATGAAAATATGAATTCGTAGCATCACATGTTTAAAAGAAATATGTACATTAATCATTTCTGTAGACAATATTTTCACTAAAACAATGCTAATAGTGCGTGTACCTCATTTTGTGGTTACTTGTTGAATACTTAATTTGATATAGACTTCTTAGGAATTATGAGTAGAGTATCGTGTCTTACTATATGAAACACATGCAAACACAGAAGATGTAGGTGAGCATTAATACTTGTTTCTCTTACTTGAAAATGCTCAAAACTTACAAGAAATGCTCCATTTCTCTGTCAATAGAGGACAAGAATGCTTGTAAAAGTTCAAACTGTTCATTGTAAGAATATTTTTATCAAATATTTTAACTTTGGAAGGCAGCTATACTCACCACTATACCACCAACGCCGCACTAAATATTTTAACTTTGGTTAGCTCCTCTCTACAAATAATAAAAACTGTTTAAGGTCTGTAAAGTAAAACATATCTAAGTTTATGTTTGTAGAAGTGCATATCTATAATAATAAGAGCGTAATATGCTAATTAGACTGGACAGCTGAATGACCTTCCGGATGTCCTTCGGAAGTCCTTACAGATGACCTTCTAGACAAAGCCAGGACGGACTGCGAGGGCAGAGGCAAGCCACCTTGGCTGAGAGGGTGGAGCCTCTTGCACGAATTTCATGCATTGTGCCTCTAGTGTATTCTATAAAAAGAAAGCCAGAAGTATGGTAGGGCTTAGGACAATGTGTGATCTTTTCAGTGCTCATTCAAATTAAGGAGCAAATATATTTTATAAGGGGAGAGTGAGAAACTTACTTACAAAGACTCAATATTACATGTCATTTTTACTAGTGTCATGTACACATTTTACTTCTGTTGGTCTTGTTTCCACAGTAAAAATTTTTTTTCACATCACAATTTTGTTAAACATACCCACGTGTTATATGTATATGTTTATGTAATACCACGAACGCCCAAAGAGTGCTGTTTTTTTTTTTAAAAAAAGTTAGTAGATTAAATGTTCTTCTGCATATGGATGGAGTTTTTCAAGCTTAGTAATTGGCAATTCCTACATCCATGCCTCTGTTGAAGCGATTAAAAAGAACCATTTCCCAGAACTACAGGTGCAGGACAGATTGGAGTCATTATGCAAAAGAACAGAAATCTGGAGAGAAACCTAGTGAATAAAAAAGCCATGTTCCTGGCCATCCGTTTGCCTTTAACTCTCTGTTTTGTTTTTGTTTTTCAGCTCTATTTGAATATATAACATGAAATATGCAAAAATTACAATACATTTGAAATAAACCACCCAGGGTTAGAGATCTATGCCTTGAATTAAACAAACTTCCGGTAAGAATCCACTGAGGGTGGAAATGAACTAAAGGCCAAGCTTGCATTCATATATTTTAAAAGCTAAAGTTTATGTAAGGGAGGTGGCAGTTTGGAATACATTTCACGGGTTGCTGGCCTTCTGAATTTCCCATCATGTCCCAATTCAAGGAACTCACATTTTACCCTTAGTCCTCTGTTAAGTCTCTAGGCCCCTGGACCACCTCAAGCATTTGAAATCTCCATTGCAAAGCCACTCTGAGGTCCCAGTGTTACATAGTTTTCAGAGCGCTACTCTAAAGCAAGAGGTTTGAAAGTGTATTGATGGCTTTGCCGTCTTTCTTTCATCATCCATCCTGTTCAGTATCTTCTTGTAAGTGTAAAGTGACTTTTCCTGAAATGTTCTCCCAAGTATCTAACACTTCTTCTAGCTGGAAAGAACATATGAAATGAGATCATTTTTTTAAAATGGGATGTTAAAAACCTGTAAGAGACTAGAGGGGGTGGCATGCAAAACAACCTCTGGAAACTAAACTGACAAGTGGGGATGTTTGGGAAATGACACTTGAGAGAGGAGTCCATCTCTTCCCTCAAAGATGGACAGAAACAGTCAGGCTTAGACAATGTGGAAATGAATGGGCTACTCGTGGGTGTGTGTCTGTCAATATCAGATTTGAAGGAGAAATGGAAGGGGTGAGAGAGGGCAGTGAAGGAGAGACTGGGTGGAAGGAGGTAGGCGGAAACAGTGGCCAAATGTTGGATGGTGTGAGAAAGGAAGAGCAAAGAAAAAAAGGGTAGTGACTGAGATGCCTTGAGCTGCTGTTAAAACACATGTCATTCCTGCGTTGATCTTTCCGCAGGTAATTATGACAGGGACCTCAGAAAAAAGAAAACTACATTGAAGAACCCGTGCATTCATTCCTAAATGTGTGGGGACCAGGGAATGCTGTTACACTTTTCCCAGAGCGAAGCGTGTTTGCTTCTCGGTGCCACTCATTCTCAGTTGAACTTGCTGAAGAGTGGAGAGCAACATTTTGGATCTGATTGTCCAAGTAGGCAACCTAGAACTCTCCGAGGAAAAGGCGACATGGAAAGTATTCTGAAAGCAAAAAATTGGAAGAGGGGTGCGTTGGAGGAATGAAGGGGATGCCTCCTGCTGGGGACAGAATGAGGTTGGCAAGACCTGCGGAGGAGTGCGGGCGTGGGCCCAAGGGCCCAGATGAAACTTGGAAACTGCGAGGTGGGGGTGGGGGCGGAGGGGGCGGTGGGGCGGGAGGCCCTGGAAGCCCAGGAAGCGGAGCGCGCGAGTTGGAGGGACCCGGGTCCGCCTGGGTTTCGGCGGCCATTCCCACCATTGTCCCCGCGGCTCCCCGCCAGTGGACGCATTATGAAACATTTCCTTCCTCTGTGTCACTGAGCCCCTCCCTCCCTCCTCTTGGATGGAAGAACTGCTCAGCTTTTTCTTCGGGACCTAACGGTGGAAAGGCTCAGCTGTTCTCGCTCCGGTAGCGCGGACGCAGCCTTTCCCACTCCTGATGGGAAGAGGGAGGGGCCCGGAAGGAAGCCGATTTCCTCAAGTCCCCACCGCACACTTTCCAGCCCCAGCGGTCCCGCAGGCCCCTGCGTGGAGAAGCGGGGTCCCTCGAGGTTCCCGCTCGCCTGGCCCCCGCCGCGGGTGAAGGAGGCGGGCAGGCGGGGCGGGAGCCGATCACTTCTCGGATGGGAAGAGAAAGCGCAGTTCCCTGCCTGGGCTCTAGGGAGCTGAACCGAGCCCCGATAACCTCTTCCGGAAGTGTGACCCCGGGTCCGCACACAGAAGGCTCTCAGGCGGCAGAAGGGGGAGACGATGTTGGACGGAGTCGGGGGGAAGGTCCATGCACACGCACTTTAACCTCCAGAGCCTGGGAAGTGTCTCCCGGCCCCTCACCCAGCATGCTTTCTGGGGGTGGGGGGTTTCCCCGAGAAAAATTGGGGCGAAGAGAGAGCAAACCGGCCCTTGGCAGGCTAGGGAGATGGCGAGGAGCGGCGGGGTGTCTTTCTAGAAAACGCTGGGGAGCCGGGGGCTCCGGGGGTAGGGATGGCGAGAGAGGGGGGCCTCGCAGGGCGAGTTCCTGGGCAGGGAAATCTTGGAGAAGGGATTCAGCTTTCCACCCCGATCGTCCCTTCAGGGAACTGCAGCCTAACGAGCGGACTGCGCTCCCGCACCAGAGGGGCGGGTGGTCCGGGAAGCCGGCCGGGCCAGGCGCGGTGGAAGTGAGTACCTCTCCCCGCTGCAGCCCCAGACGCCCGAAGGACTGGTCACAGCGCCCCTCCGGCGTCTTCCGCCCCCAGATGGACGAGCCCGTGGCGCGGAGCCAGCGCGGAGGTCGCCCCCTCCCCCTCCCCGGCCCGGCCCGCCGCGCTGAGCGCAGTCTAGCACCGACTTTAGGGGGCGGTGTCTTCGGGTGGAGCTGCGGCCAAGAGGGAGGAGGAAGGGGGGAGGGGGTGGCGAAGCCTCCTGCAAGCTATAAAAGAGCGGTCCCGAGTGCCCGGTTCTTGCACTCGCAGGAAAGCCGCTCCGAGCCTGTGGCTGTTTCAAAGCCCGGTCGCGCGGTCCGGCCGAGAGGACAGAGCCCGGCTCAGAGCGAGTGGCACCCCGGTCCAGGCGGAAGCCGAAGAGGGGCTCCCGGCGCCGATCTCCGCGTGGCCCAGTGCCTCCGCCCCAGAGGCGTCCCCGGGCGCTTCGGGTCCTCGCAGCAGCCACCCCGCCAGCGCCGGCTGCGCGGTGCCTCCAACTCTGCGCTTCGGAGGAAAACTTCGCGTCCGCAGGCTGCACTGCAGCGCCTCCTCCCAAGTGACCCCGGGAGCCCTGAGTGCGGCTGGTTCTCCGTGAACTTGCAAAGAGTCATAGTAACTGAACTTTAACCATCCGGAGCGAGGCCAGCGAGGCTCTGCACTCCCGATCCAAACAATAGCCTCCTCGCCGGGAGCGCGGCGGCGCGCGGTGCCTCCGGGGGCTCGGGTGCAGCTGGCGGTCCCCGCGGGGTCCCGAAGGCGCACCGCAGGCGGCGACATGGGGAAGGCGGAGCTGGCCAGGTGGTCTCGGGGTCCTCAGCCCGCGTCCGTGCTGCTGCTGCTCGCGGCGGCCGCGGCACTGCTGGTCCTACCGGGCGCGCACGGGCGCCCCGCCGAGGAGGACGAGGAGCTGGTGCTGCCCACAGTGGAGCGCGACCCGGGACACAGGGACACGCACCTCCGCCTGGACGCCTTCGGCCGGCAGCTGAGCCTGGAACTGGAACCGGACCGCGGCTTCCTGGCGCCCGGCTTCACGCTCCAGACCGTGGGACGCAGGCGGGGGTCCGACGCCCCCAGTCCCGACCCGGCCGGCGACCTGGCGCACTGCTTCTACTCCGGCACCGTCAACGGCGATCCCAGCTCCGCCGCGGCCCTGAGCCTGTGCGAGGGCGTGCGCGGCGCCTTCTATCTGCAGGGCGAGGAGTACTTCATCCAGCCCGCGCCCGCCGCCGCCACGGTGCGCCTCGCCCCGGCCGCCGCAGGGGAGGAGCCGCCGACGCGGCCCCAGTTCCATCTCCTGCGGCGGCGGCGGCGGGGCGGCGACGGGGCCAAGTGCGGGGTTATAGACGAGGAGACTCCGCTCGCGAGGGGCGCCGGGCCAGAGGGCGAGGACTCCGGGGCTCAGTTGCGGCCGAGGGACCCCGCGCCGCAGAGCTCGGGGCAGCCAACAGGTATCAGTCTCAGAAGAATGACTCTCACTTCTGTCTCCATTCATCCCCCTCTCCCCACTCTCTCTGCGCGACTCGACTTAAGAGTAGACTCCAGTTTGTAGGCAGGACGGGGACCTGGCAGGGAGCATGAGGCTTGAGGTCCTGCCAGAACACTTAGTTCCGTTGGCCTGAATAATGAATGATCGAGGCAGGACAGACAACCCAATGATTTTCTGCTGACTAAGGCGAAGCATTTAGACCAGGAAGGGAGAGTTGGTCATGCAACTCTTTCCACCTTAGTGGAGTGTGAGCGTGTGCAACTTCTTCCCATGCAGTTCATGTCGCATGGGCTCTTTGGTCGCTTTGCAACTTTGCACTAGTTTTGTAACCGCTGCCTGTGCGCGCGCCCTGTGCGCAGAGGAGGGCGGGGATGGAGGGCACGGGGCCGCTGGTGACCTCGAAATGGGCAGCCCTCGAGACCACACGGCTGCGCTGCGACCTCTGTGCGGCCGCCCTCGGTCCCCTTCCCCATTCAAGAGGCTGACCCCGACGACTAGCGGCGGCCGGGGCTTTCTGCAGAACCGGCTAGGGAGGTCTTTGCCCTTCTGGCCCCGCCTCCCCGCGCCTCCCACCCGGCATCCCAGGTTGCGCTCGCTCCCTCTCGCGGCCATAATTCTGCTCTCTGTTAAACGTTAGTCACCGCTAATCCTGCTTCTCCTTCCCCTGCCTCTCTGTTGTGTGGAGTGCTTACTGTCCAGTTCTTCTCATCCTCTTACTTTGGTGCCTTTGCTCTTCTTTAACTTCCTCGCATGTCTTGTTTGAGAATTTCTCCACTTTCCCCAGCACATCTGCTCCTTGAAGCAGTTATGTGGTTACACAGCCCAGTTCCCTGGGGGCTGAGTTTCAGGAGTTGAAGGGCCCTGGACTAAATCCGAGGCAGGGACTTAATTCCCTGGGGCAGCTGGAGTGGGGCAACAGGCTGCTGGGCAGGGTGGGTGGTCTTTTAGCCTGGATTTGGCAGGAGCAGCGCACCCCAGGGACCCCTGGAATGAGATTGCAGAGCAGTGCAGGCGGAGAGATTCCTGGAGGCCGGCCCCTTGGCAGACGCCCCAGCCCTGCCCTGGGCCTTCCACGTGGAGCCCGATGATCTCATTCAGGATTTGAGCCCTGGCCTGTGAAAGAGTGACTCAGGGCCTCTGCCTGCTGCCCTTGCTCCAAGTTTTTTACTACAGCTGGGGAGGAAGGTGTACATACTGCCTTGTTCTGATGGTAGGATTTGCAGGAGGACAAAAGAAATCCCGCTCATCAAAAAAAATAAAAATTAACAAATACATTTTTTAAAAACAAAGCCTGACCCCTCAGAGGAGCACATGGCCATTTTATTTAAAGCAAAGGAGAAAACTTTAAAAATAACATTTTCGGTGAACGGCGATGCAAATATTTTTGTTATTGTTGCCCTGGGTGTATTTCTGTTTTATTTGCTGTGACTGTTTAGACTTTCCTTATATACTCTGGGGAGGTGATTATTCTCGGCTAGACTGCCCCTGAGCAAACTCTCTTTCTTATTCCTTTCCAGGAAGTGGGAGCGTGAGAAAGAAGCGATTTGTGTCCAGCCCCCGTTATGTGGAAACCATGCTGGTGGCTGACCAGTCCATGGCAGAGTTCCACGGCAGTGGCCTCAAGAACTACCTCCTCACCTTGTTCTCGGTGGCCGC
Source organism: Myotis lucifugus (assembly GCF_000147115.1). Lineage (NCBI taxonomy): Eukaryota > Metazoa > Chordata > Mammalia > Chiroptera > Vespertilionidae > Myotis > Myotis lucifugus. Next base: position 1,662,677 of record NW_005871211.1, on the reverse strand, counting down.
CAGGTTGTACAAGCACCCCAGCATTCGCAATTCGGTAAGCCTGGTGGTCGTGAAGATCCTGGTCATCTATGAGGAGCAAAAGGGACCAGAAGTGACTTCCAACGCGGCCCTCACTCTGCGCAACTTCTGCAACTGGCAGAAGCAGCACAACCCGCCCAGTGACCGAGATGCCGAGCACTACGACACGGCGATTCTTTTCACCAGGCAGGTGAGAGGAAGACAGGGCTAAGTATGACAGGGTCCCCTGGGGAGTCCACTTGGTGACAAATGTCGGTAAGGCATGTCACCAGCTTTCGGCACTTGCATTTTTTTAATGGGCTAGCGTGGTCAGTCCATCTCCTAATTTCTTCTACGATTTTAATAGCTCAAGTTGCACAGTCCTGTTTGAATAGCATTAGGAAGAAATACTGATGCAAGTCACACAGAGTACCCCTAAAAGGACAGCTCAGCAACAATGAATGTAGATGCTCCAAGATATATGTGAAGATACACCTTGCCCCGACAGATCCCAAAGTTCATGGGATGTCCCTATTAATCAGGAGGTACCTTTGTCCTTGTAGGACCTGTGTGGCACCCAGACATGTGACACCCTCGGGATGGCTGATGTTGGAACTGTCTGTGACCCCAGCAGAAGCTGCTCTGTCATAGAAGATGATGGCTTACAAGCTGCCTTCACCACAGCCCATGAATTAGGTGAGTCTGTTTTAGAGTAAGAGCTAAGCTCAGTTTGTGAATGCAAACTGCAAAACAAGATATTAATTTGAAAGAGAGAGAGTCTGTAGGTTATATTGCTGTGTTAGGTGCCAGGGCTTTCTAGAAATTGCAGAAAATATGTTTTAATTGGTCTACACATGATCATCTTTATGAGAATACCAATCAGATCATTGGAGCTATGGACATTTGGAGATTGTACATGTTGGTTTACACTCTGTAAAATGTAGACATTGTCTCCAAAATAGGTGTTCTTTTCTCTAGAAATATCCCTATTTGGAATAAAATGCTGCACATTAACCTATGTTTTAACGTGAGTTTCGGATTGCTTCTTAGGCCACGTGTTTAACATGCCACACGATGATGCGAAGCAATGTGCCAGCATTAATGTCAACCGGGATTCCCACTTGATGGCGTCCATGCTTTCCAACTTGGACCGCAGCCAGCCCTGGTCTCCCTGCAGCGCCTACATGATTACCTCATTTCTGGATAACGGTCATGGTAAGACGCTCCAACTACTCTTTCCACATGGCATCCAACCTCCCGTATGTAAAGTTCTCATTAAACAGGCTCATTTTTTCTTTTTTTGTTCTTGATATTTTCCTTGAAGATTACTTTCACTGCCAAGCGCATGCCTTTTTAGATCTTAATTCCAATAAAAGATACATGAATTTGAATTTTTAGCAGAACAGTCATTTCCTGTCATTGTTAATGCAGAAATACCCCAGTGAGGATAATATCTTCATTTCAGTTTATCTTCATTTAAATTTCTCTGGCATCTTCTCCAAAAGTTTGACAGCTTTCAACTAGCTTTGCTATATATTATCTCTTATGATACATATTTGCTGGAATTGATCTACCCCCTACATGCTTTCATTTATTATTTATTAATAGTAGTTAATAATTGGTTTTTTCTTTATTTTGTTTTTGCAGGGGAATGTTTGCTGGACAAGCCCCAGAGCCCCATGCAGCTCCCCTCTGACCTTCCTGGGACCTTGTATGATGCCAACCGGCAGTGCCAATTTACGTTTGGGGAAGACTCCAAACACTGCCCCGATGCAGCCAGCACGTGCACCACCCTCTGGTGCACGGGCACCTCCGGGGGGCTGCTGGTGTGCCAAACCAAACACTTCCCTTGGGCGGACGGCACCAGCTGTGGCGAAGGGAAATGGTGTGTCAACGGCAAGTGTGTGAACAAGACCGACAAGAAGCATTTTGATGTGAGTTTCCTACTCATGCGCATGCTCCTTTCAAATTCGGAATCGAATAGAGTGATGCCAAAGTGTCTGATGGCACGTTAAACACCCCAACTCTGTTCTCGGGCCGGGAAGATCGATTCTTTTTGTAATTGATTCTTTATCTCGTATTTTTCTCTTTTATTCCCTAAGAAGGTCTCTGTAGAGAATTCTAATCTGATGACTTGTGTCCCCATGTAGACACCTGTTCATGGAAGCTGGGGGCCATGGGGACCCTGGGGAGATTGCTCGAGAACCTGTGGTGGAGGCGTTCAGTACACAATGAGGGAATGTGACAACCCAGTCCCCAAGAACGGAGGGAAGTACTGTGAAGGCAAGCGAGTGCGCTACAGATCATGTAACATTGAGGACTGTCCAGACAACAACGGTGAGTGAAAATGGGTGAAAAAGCCGTGCCCCCCAAGAGGCAGTGAAGGGATGGAGTCTGATAATGCCGTTCTATCCTTCTCTTTCCAGGCAAAACCTTTAGAGAGGAGCAGTGTGAGGCACACAACGAGTTCTCCAAAGCTTCCTTTGGGAGTGGGCCCGCAGTGGAGTGGACACCCAAGTACGCTGGGGTCTCCCCAAAGGACAGGTGCAAGCTCATCTGTCAAGCCAAAGGCATTGGCTACTTCTTCGTTCTGCAGCCCAAGGTAGTAACTTTTCCACTTACTTTTTGTCTAAGACCCAAGGCCTTGGCTCGCTACCTTTTCATGCAACCCATAGGCACTTTCTTTAATTTGTATATTAATATGTTCAATTTCAAATTAGACTTCATTTTCTTCGGCATACCTCAGCCAGATTTGTTTGGTATTGTTTAGAGCAGGGGTCCTCAAAGGACGGCCCACGAGCCACATGCAAATACAAATATTGTATTTATTCCCGTTTTGTTTTTTTACTTCAAAATAAGATATGTGCAGTGTGCATAGGAATTTGTTCATAGTTTTTTTTTTAAACTATAGTCCGTTCCTCCAACGGTCTGAGGGACAGTGAACTGGCCCCCTGTTTAAAAAGTTTGAGGACCCCTGGTTTAGAGTGATGAATGAAGCTGAATTTAGCACTGAGGATTCTTGCAATTTCTTATTATTCTTATAAACAAGATCCCTTTACTAGGCTAGATCAATGATGTATTAGCATGGCAGACAACCAGTAGTTTTGGAAAATAGCCCAGGCATGGTCCAAAGTACTTGTTACTGGTTGACTGGCAGGAGCATGTGCAAACAGACTTATTAAAATGGAAGTCTGAGCTTTGATACCTTTTGTGTTTAAGAACATATATGGAACTAGCAAAAGCATCATATTACTGTTGGACTGAGGGGATAAACTGGCTGAGGTAGAATGTGGTATTGAATTTGGTTGAAATCTCATGTGTCATTATCACTGTAGGCCATAAAAATATTCCCCACTTGCAAATTCAATATTTAGTAAGTGATTTGTTCAGCACCTACTTATTCAGGCATTATCCTGAGGATACAGCCATGAAAAATTGACAAAAAAATCTGCTTTCATTGATCTTAGGTAGAAGTAAGATAGGTCAATAAACAAATAATAAAAAATGTGTGATTTTTTTCAGATGTCTGTATGTACTATGGGGAAAAAAGACAGAGAAGGGTAGTATATGGCATGTATAGAGCACCGTTTTATTGCAATGGTCAGGAAATCAGAGATGTGATGTTAATGAGGGAAACTTTTGTAGTTACAGCTCCATGTCGGCCCTGGTTAGTGTGTGACACCAGATACCTGTTCTTCCTTTCTCAGGTGGTAGATGGTACTCCATGCAGCCCCGACTCCACCTCTGTGTGCGTGCAAGGACAGTGTGTAAAAGCTGGCTGTGATCGCATCATAGACTCCAAAAAGAAATTTGACAAATGTGGCATTTGTGGAGGAAATGGATCCACATGCAAGAAAATATCAGGATCGGCTACCAGTTCAAAGTAAGTTTGAAAATGCCGTACTCCCAAAGATCCTATCATTTAGATGTTCCTTTGTACAGGTCTGGTAAAAATTGTCTTCTAAATGATTAGCTAAGCCAGTGGTCGGCAAACCGCGGCTCGAGAGCCACATGCGGCTCTTTGGCCCCTTGAGTGTGGCTCTTCTACAAAATACCACGTGCGGGCACACACGTACAGGGCGATTGAAACTTCATGGCCCATGCACAGAAGTTGGTTTTCGGAAAGGAGATAGACGAAACAAGTATACAAGACGAGTGTGGATGGGAGAGTTGGAAGGGGTCGACCTCAGCGAACGTACCTCAATCAGACTGAGGACGTTTTTAGCAAAGGCCAGCTAAGGAGTACCCTAATGAAGTTAATAACAATGTACCTACCGATATAGTTTAAGTTTAAAAAATTTGGCTCTCAAAAGAAATTTCAATCGTTGTACTGTTGATATTTGGCTCTGTTGACTAATGAGTTTGCCGACCACTGAGCTAAGCCGTATAAATAGCCAGTGAATGAGCAATCTTTCTATCTGCTCTTCTTGCCTGCAGTCCTGGCTATCATGACATCGTCACCATCCCGGCGGGAGCCACAAACATTGAAGTGAAACAACGGAACCAGAGGGGATCCAGAAACACTGGCAGCTTCCTGGCCATCAAAGCCGCCGATGGCACATACATCCTGAACGGCGACTTCACCCTGTCCACCTTAGAGCAGGACATCACGTACAAGGGCACGGCCTTGAGGTACAGCGGCTCCTCTGCGGCGCTGGAAAGAATCCGCAGCTTCAGCCCCCTCAAGGAGCCCTTGACCATCCAGGTCCTCACAGTGGGCAATGCCCTCAGGCCGAAAATTAAATACACCTATTTCGTGAAGAAGAAGAAGGAGCCTTTCAATGCCATCCCTACCTTCTCAGAGTGGGTCATCGAAGAGTGGGGCGAATGCTCCAAGTCCTGTGGGCAGGGGGTGCAGAGGAGACGGGTGGAGTGCCGAGACCTCAACGGGCAGCCTGCCTCGGAGTGTGCCAAGGAAGTGAAGCCAGCCAGCACCCGCCCCTGCGCGGACCTGCCCTGCCCCCACTGGCAGCTGGGGGACTGGTCCCCCTGTTCCAAGACTTGTGGGAAGGGCTACAAAAAGAGGACCTTGCAGTGTCTGGCCCACGATGGGGGGGTGCTGGCCCACGAGAGCTGCGATCCTTTAAAGAAGCCTAAACATTACATAGACTTTTGCACCATGGCGGAGTGCAGCTAAGCGGGCTGAGTGTGGAGGGGAAGAGGAGGTGAGGAAGGGCTGAGGCACTGAAATCAAGAAGGCTGGAGGGATCCAGTAGACCTTGCTGGTGATGTTACAATCCCTGTTCCCTGGTACTGATTCAATACGTGGTGTCCTGGGGGTTGGGGAAGGCAAAGCAAGAGAACAATGAGATTCTTAGCTTAAGGTGTGGCTTACTTTATGTCACTCGCAATGGAGGGAGAAAGGAGTCCAAAGAGGAGCTTTGACCAGCACTGTTTATGACTGCGATGGTTTCAGAGAATGTTTATGTCATCTTTTCTACCGAGAGTTAAGAATTGAAGAATGTCCACCATGGAGAAAACAGTTGAGCATGTCCAGTGACTCCATCATTACCTTTTTTTGCCATTCTCCCGTCTTTGTACATTTATTTTGACCAAGAAACAAGTCCTGTGTTTGTAAAAATGCACTGAGTCTCCAAGGGGAAAACAGCAGCGATGTATCGGGTGCTGGTAAATCCAGAGGAGGCACCCCCAGCTCGGTACCTCCCACCTTCCTTCCCTCCTTGTGTAAGCCTACCTTAGGAATGTGCATGTGAAAAACCAGTCTGAGTCTCAAGAAAGTCAGCGAGATCACGCAAACAAGGAAGTAATGCCAGAACAAGAAAGGGGTGAGCCCAACAGGGTCCCCAGTGTTTGGGGACAGTGAGGTCCTTTGTCTCATGATGGGGAGGCTACTGAGGGGTAGCAGGTCCATCCCCAGCAGCTGGTCCAGCAGTCATATCCTGGTGAATGTCTGTTCAGCTCTTCTACTATGAAAGAGGATGACTTTTTCCATGTGTATATAGTAAAATATGTTACTATAAATTCTATGTACTTTATAAGTATTGGTTTGTGTGTTCCTTCTGAGAAGGACTATAGTATGTAACAAATGCCTATTATAACATATTTATTTTTATACATTTCTTTTTAATGATAAAACTCTTAAGTTATACCGTGATTGTAAAAGGGCATATAAAAGATAGAGTATTTATACAATATATGTTACTAGAAATAATAAAAGAACACTTTTCGAATATGTGTGTATTTTTTTTTAAAGTGGGAATTTATTTCTAGGAAGGAAATCCGAGACTTAAATACTGAATTTGAAGAACGGATATTTTCTTAAATTCTTTGGAAATGAGATTTCATTCTAATGAAATGTATTTTATATATCCTGGATTGTGTGATTGTTGCAAAGAAAGGAAGCTATGGTATCTTTGGTGGTAGGTTTGTTACTCATGTATAATATATACAAATGATTGGCAGACTTTTTCTGTAAAAGAGCCAGATCATAAATACTTTTGGCTTTGTGGCCCATACCATCTCTGTCCCAACTACTTCAATGTGCTGTTGTAGCATGAAGACAGCCATGGGCAATACATAAATGAATGGGTATGGCAGTGTTCTAATAAAATTTTATTTACAAAAACAGGCAGTGGGCCAAATTTGTTCTTTGGGTATAGTTTGCTGACCTCTGATGTATACCATAAATAAAGTGGGAAAAGATGGGATTCTGGAAGTATTTGGAATTCATATGTCTTCCTCAACTATATCACATGATGTTATATGAAAGTACTTAACTACTGAGTAGAAAACGGTGCCTTAAATTACATGAATAGACATGCATGGTAAGTGGAGCCCGCCAATGTCCCACTTTCTCATCAGAAATACCTGAGGTGTAGTAGAGACACCCTGGAACACCCATGACACTCCGGGTAGACTTTTGTGAATGACTGTATTCTAGGTACTAAATGGTACATCAATTGTTTTAAAAGTATAGACTTCTTCCAAAGTACCTACCTTTCTCCCAGGAAATAGTTGATGCACTAGAAGACTTGGATTATAGGGTTAGCCACATACACTTCCAACTTCACACTTTCATCTTTCTCTTCACCGTCCTTCAAATAGTCTCCTCAAATAGTTCTATGTGACTTGCTAACTTCAGTTTCAGAGGATAACTCGCCCTTCAGAATTACGCAGTGTTCGTCCTCTGAGCAACTGAATGTAAGCTTCTTTGGAGCCAGGTGTATAAGTCAGATAGCGAGCAGGGGAAGGGAGAGTCAGGATAGTCTCTGGTTTCATATTTTACTACTTCCTGGGCCGCTGAACCGAAAAGTAAAAGTTGAGTCTTTTCACACTGGGAACTATGTGGTCCCATAGAATTCCGTTAGCCATCGGATTTGGCCATGTGTTTAATCACCAGTGGCCTAAGGTGATGTCTACCACAATTACGTTTTTGCTTAACATTACTATGGTACTCAGTAAGCGATGTGCCCTCACCCTCAATCACTATACAAGCTATTTGATAAAATGAGATAAATATACCTAAAATGATAACCCACAATATAAAGAAGTCATCTTCAGATCTGGGCCAGTTCACTGATGAGTTAATGTTTCTTTGAAAAGGCTCACATTGATTTGACATAGTCAGCAAGGAGACTGAAGTTCAGGACACAAAGAGATAAAAACAGTCAAAAGGTTTTCCATTGTTCTCTGTATATTCAATGCCAAACAACTTTTTAAGTCACCACCTTATGTTTTTAGCCCTTTGCTGATGAGATTGTTCTATTATCAATAAACCGAGCAGTTTAAAATATTGACAGCAAAAAGTTTAGTTCAAAACACATCTGGTTTTGTGAGATTGATCAGGAACCTGCTTAAAAAGATGAAATATTTTGTGCTCACTCATGGTACAGATATAAATGATGAGCTGGCATAATGTTGAATATTAATTAAAATACTCAATTTGGAAAGCACTCAATAGGCACTTTCTCTAGCATTCCAACTACAAGCAAAATTTTTGAATCAAAGCTTTCATGCAAAAATGGACAAAAATCGTTCCAAATTTTTGCTCCTTATTTAATCTGCCTTTAGAAGAGGTCTTTAAATGACTTAGGAATAATAAACAACACCCACAATTTGCTAATCTCATTGGTTTTTTTAAATGAAAGAAAAGCAAAAATTATTAATGCAAAAGTGGGGGTGCTAGATCTATCAAGAAAATTGACCAAAGGTATCTCAGTATAAAGCATAGTCTGTCCTGCCAGACACAGACTTTTGTGACATGAATGAGCTCAAATGATATTGGCAGAAATGCAAACAGTAAAACATGGAAGATGCTTTGGTTTATCAACAAAATCATAACTGAAGGATAGAAATTTCTTATATTTGGAGTTATCAAAGGACGTCATTTCATTTTTTAATTTGGTAATTAGGTAATATAAATGAATAATACTTCTTAGAAGCAAATACCCAAACATATCTCTTCATAGAGAGAGGATGTATGTAATATTTGATCCATAAAGAAAATAATGGAAAGCAAAAAATAAAGTGACCGAATTACAACCACATTATCCTGACAATACATTGTTAAACTTTCCTATTCAAAGACAAATACCTTCAGGATGTGCTTAAAAATAAAATCCAATAACATGATAAATGAAAGGGAACTATTTAAATCAAAATGACATTTCTTCAAAGAAGTGCAAAGATTTATCAGGCAAACAGTAGAAAAAAAGTTGGAATAAAATGATATCAGCCAAAATTATACTGAAGATGGAAAAACACTAAGCAAAATAAAAAATGACATTTCTTGTGAATTAAAAGTAGAATCTACAATAAAATATCTGTCCAAGATAGTAGAACATCTATGTATTGATTTAAAATTGTTAAAAATGCAAAGGATAATCAACAGGTAAGAACGATTCTATTTGTCTTTAATACCTCTCTCTAGGTAAGGGCAAACCAAATATGTAAAAAAAAAAAGTGCAAAACTTTACAAAGACATAAAAGAAGACTTGATTAAAGCAAGAGGCATACAAATTTCTTTAAGTCACAAACCTTTTTATTTTGTCCTAAAATGAGTAGATATAATGATTCCAAGCATTAGCCATTCATACATTTTTGGAACTTGATAGCATGATTCTAAAATTCATCTGAGGAAATCAATTTGGTGAAGATAAGAGAAACACAACTATAAACAAAGTGCAATGTAAGATATTTGCTTGACCTGATTTGAAAATGTACCATAAAATTGCAATTAGAAAGAAGTGGTACTTGTCTAATTATTGACAAGCAAATCTATGGGTGAAAAAAGCTTTGAAATAAAGCTTTAGCAACCATAACCAAATATATATATGATGAAGTTAGAAACATAAATCTGTGATCAAAAAAGATCATCCCAAACATAGCCTTAAATGAAAAAATAAAATGTGTTTGGGGGAAAAAATTAGAGCCTTCTTCAGACCATTCAGCAACTTAAATTTCAGTTACATAAAAAATTAAAACATTTAAATGGAAACCCTAAGAAGTACTAGTAAATATATAGAAATAGTTATTACTGGATGAGGAAGGAGATCTGAACATAGAAGCAATAAAAGATTACACAACCAAGACAAACACACACAATGGATTGATTTGATTGGCTTAAATCTTTATATTCTGTGTTTAAGAAGAATCCGTTAGAAAATATGAAAAAAAAAACATTTAAGATATGATATATATTTTTGCCCTTTTCTACTCTTTTACATGGTTTTTTTTAGAATAAATGTATTTAAAGTACACATACTTAAAGACACTAAAACACTCTCTAAAACATGCAAGAGTAAATCATGTGATAACTGAAAGAAAAAGAAAGGGAGAGACAGAAAGGAGGAAAGAAAGGGAAAAATCATATTTGTACTTGTAGCGATAAGATATAAAGCAATTAAGTAAATTCTTTTTTGTTATAAGTGACAAATATATCAATTTTTTAAAGAAGCTTGATTTAAATATTATCATAGGCTATTAAAAAATTCACTGTTTCATATATAGGCTTCTAGAACTTTTATTTTGCACCAAGAAGAAAATTAAGTAGAGGGAATGAAAATGGGACTGCCATATTTTGCTTGCCTGTATCCAGAATTCAATCATTTTTTTTCTTTAATCCTCACCCGAGGATATTTTTATTGATTTTAGAGAGGAAGGGAGGAAAGAGAGAGAGATAGGATATGCCTATCTGCAACCTAGATATATGCCTTGACAGGAACTGAACTTGCAACCTTTTGGTGTATAGGATGATGCTCCAACTAACTCAACCACCTGGTCATGTCTAGAATTCCATTTTAATGGTTAAAAAACCAAACAAACAAAAAACTCTCTTATGGCTACATGAAGTATATACCAAAGAATGATAGCTAGATAGATAGATAAGTAGATAAGTAGATAGATAGATAGACATTATATATATATATATATATATATATATATATATATATAATGTAAATCTGAGTGAAGATGAAGAGACAGAATTAATATGAAGGCACTTAGAGGATTCTTAGTTCCCATAGCTGAGGGAGGCAGGCCCATTGCTGAAGCAGGAATGAGGGGCAGGCCCTGATAGAGGCCACACTTGACAACCTTGAAGTTGAAGATGAGGGAGCTCAGTGAAAGATGAAATGAATGGGCCAGGATCAAAGATCTCTGATTTCTATCTAAAGCTCTTCACCAGATGGGTTAGATTAGTTGTGTTCAGAGTTTCTCTCCTTTTTTCTTCGATAAAGTGGGCTAAGGGCTTAGCGGGTCTCTGCAGTGTTCCATAAAAAGAGAGAAGTACCCCAAATAAAGAACGCAGCAGCTGAGCAATGCCTGCAGGGAGGGGCATGACAATGTCTTTCTGACTTTTCACTTATTTCAAGTTGGTTTCCTCAGTTCTGAATCTTCCAGAATCTTTCACCTTCAACATTTTCACCCAAGATGTTAAGGAGAATAGGAGTAACAGGCTTGGCTTGTCTCAGCGCAAACCAGAGGTATTGATAAAACAGGACATATTCAAAGGATACTTGAGGGGAAAGGGAAGAAGAGCAGGGCATACACCGCACCATTGTCATCTTGATAAACAAATTCTGAACAAATGGCAGTTGGCTGGACGCCTTCATTTCGAACAATGAAGACCCATAATCACAAAATCTAGATCTCCAAGTCTTTGGGCAGGGTCCTCTGCTCTTAAAGATCCATAGAGATATTATCTACTTATCAAAGTACAAGATATTCTGGAATGTTATTTATACCATTAGGATAATTTCTTGTAGAAGTGGGATATTAGTTAAACCCTGTACTTTTCTAACTAAAACACTTTTGCACTCATACCAGTACTCTAATACTCTGCATTGTTAATACCCTCTGATAGAATTTCCTCATATGGACCTTCAACCTGACTTTCATTTGGAGCTCAGAATTTAAGACAGAGCTATACCAGATTGCTAAAGAAATCAGAATATCCTGTTTGCCCCTGGCCTAGGCTCTCCCGTTTTCCTTTCTTAAAACAAAAGCCATTTACCAAAAGCCATCACAGCTAGAATTGCATTTTTTTTTCTTTGACAATCATGTGCGTGTGAAACATTTACAAGATTAAAATGTAAACAAAGCTGAATGCCTGGAAAAGCTTTTTATCCCATACAATCATAAACATGTCCAAGCCTCACTTTGGACTACACACAATCACAGGCACAGTTGAAACATGGTAATATTCAATTCTCAGCACAACTCGGGGAAGGCAAAAGTATAATTTCACAGAAGAATTATAAAAGCATTATGGACAGACCAGAATTAGAGAACTCAGTATTTGTCTTTCTGAGAGATTTTGCCATCCACCAATTGTGGGACTTTAGGGAGAAAAATACCTTGCCATTAATTCTTTCTAACATATCATGACTTAATGATCAGTAACCACAAAAAAGATACAATCTAAAATGTGAGGTTTCGTTAATTACAGAGCACCAATAACAATGAAGTTGTTTGCCTTCAGATTACTGGATATTACACTTATTTATGTTCAGAACCCAAAGGAGAGAGGAAACTAATACTGTGAAAGCAAATGCTTACTTTTAAGTAATATACCGACAGAGACTGCTGAAGAATCAAATTGTCAACCACAAAGGTTTTCTGGTTGACAAGAAAAGTCCTTTACATTTTAACAACGTATCTTTAAGTAAAACATCACTTGTTAAGAAAATAGAATCTATTCTTGGCCATATATTTTTACCTTAATCACTTTGAATAAATAATAAAAACGTTTAATTTAGTCTCTCTTTCCTTGAAATATAATTACACATCTTTAAGAAGTATATGCTCAAGAAACAAGAAAAAGAAAAAGAAAAAGAAAAAGAAAAAGAAAAAAATCAACATAGTATTTTCTTAAGAAAATTATAGTAAAGATAAATCTGCAGGGCAGACAATTAGATCATCATTCTGCTGATATTACAAATATGGGTAAGAATCAGTAAGTACCACTGAGCCCCTGTTTTGTATAAAGCCCTGTCCTAGAAACTCAGAAGCTGCCCATAAGAAAAGCAACAAAGAAAAATAAATAGATAAAAGGATGGAAGAGAGAGAGATATGGAGATAGGGAGGGAAGAAGAAGAAAGACAATCTTGCCTTCAGTCTTACAATATAACAGGAGAAACAAAAGATATGCACATGAAAAGTTAATTAACAATACAAGGAAGCGAGTCCAATGAGTTGCATGCATGCATAATGTAAGGTCAGAATTACAGAAGGGAGAGATCACTGCAGGTCAAAGGGTCAAGAAATTTCAGAGGAGTGGACACAGTAGGCTTGACACCAGGTTAAATAGAATTAAAATAGGCCATTAGTTTGAATTGTTGTTGCAAAGTACTAGAGACCTGGTAACTTATAAACAATAGAAATTTATTTCTCACAGTTCTGGAGCTGGACATCTGAGATCAGGATGCCAGCGTGGTCGGAGGGTTCTGGTGCGAGCTCTCTTCTGGGCTGCATACCACCAACTTCTTAGTATATGTTCACATGGTAGGAAGAAGGCAAGAGAGATCCCTGGTGTCCCATTCAGCAGGCTGCCAATCCTATTGTTGGGGGCTCCACCCTCATGACCTCATCACCTGTCAAGGGCCCCGTCTCTTAAGACCATCACACTGGGAGTTAGGATTTCATCATATAAATTTGGGAGGAACACAAACATTCTGTTTATTACATGTATGTTCCAGATATTGGGGAAGGAATAGCAGTAGCCCAGGTGGCTGATCCATGTGATCTGCTCTTCTCAACTCCTCATAACGGCAACTGAATGCGTAGATGCCACCACCAGTTGGACTGGGTGGCAGCATCCATCCAGTGAGGACCAGAGAGCCCTTCCAGCATGGAGCAAAGAATAAAGAGTATGTATAAGACACCCAGAAAGATGCTTCCTGCCTTGTCGCTTTATGCCAGCTCACTCAACTAGATGGGTTGACTTAGTTTTGTAAAAAGTTATCTGAAGCCAGGATAGAATCTTTGGGTATTACAAATAAAACCAAGTTACAGAGGCAAGTGATGTAACCTTTGAATTAAATGCGCCAAAACTCACATGTTTAAATGGACACCTCTCTTCCCCAAGTTTAATTACTTTGGGCTGTGAGTCATGAGCCCAGAGCAGCTACTTCTCCAAGGACCCAGCTCTTCCTTGGAACTGTCCTCAGAGCCAACTGAGAGAAGCAACCTGTCTCATTGCCTCCCAACTATGTTTCATTTTTGACCAAAAATGGCAACACCCAGCTTGGAGACCCACCTTAGTCATCACACTTGGCTGCAGAGGACTTTGGTTGTATCCAAAATTAAAACCTCCTTCAAAGACAGATGTGCTACCACAGGCAACATTCAAAGAATGAGCTGCAGGCTGCAAAGGTGATTCCAGTGGAACCAATCCAGAACCACTGAAGCCAGGGCAGCCTTCCTAGAAAAGGTGTATGTGTTTCCCAAATAACAACCTTAAAAGGGCCACAGTGCTTTTGAATGTGGACTTTGGTTTGTTGAAAAGAAGTCAGTTCTAGTGAGAGGTTGCTTGACATGGTGGCTGAAGATGCAAAATTTTGAATCAGGTGGCTGGGGTTGGAATCCCAGCCTTACCTCAATTTCCCATCTATGAAATGGGAGTAATGGTAATAGTAACTTACTTTATGCCATTGGTGTAGGATCCAATTCTGTAATACCTGCAAAGTGCTCAAACCAGTCCCTGGTACATAGTGAAGAGTCCAATCTTCATGTGGTGGCAGATGTTAAGGTAGCAGTTATAGCGTGGGACAGCATTAATGAGGAAAGCTTAGTGGGGAGGCTGTGGAAGATGCTCTGTCCTCTTAACAAAGACCTTTGACACCAAGCCTGTTCCTAGTTACATCCAACTCTTTCTGCCCTGATTGACTGTATGCTGCTCAAGGGACCATCTGCATTTCTGGATGATGCTTTCCATACTGACTGGTGTCTTTCATCTCGACACCCAAATCTATGCCACACAATGTGTCTTTGGTCTTCCCAGATAAGAATATAAATACATAGGCATAGAGAGTATACTTATCAAATATACATGCATATCACTGTATATGCACTAGAAGAAAACGGAGTTAGTTTATGATAATAAAATTGTGTGTCTGACGGAAGCCACAAAGAACCCAGACTCCCTTAGATCTATGCACACACTCATCTTTTCCCCTCCTTAAAACCTAAGGCTTATTAAAGCTCTTCATAGTAAACCCACAATCTCCTCAAAAATCTTAGTTAAAAAAATAATCAGCCCCTGTGTATACAAGAATGCTTTGTCTGCTATTACAGTTTTCCAGCATGACGCTCCCGTCATGCTCTCGTTCTATGAATATCAAACACAAACATTCCTTCAGCCCTTCTACTTGCAGTGAACAAGGTTGGAAATCCTGAATGTTTTACTAATTAAATATGTGACCTTGAGCATACTTAATTGCTCCAGGTCTCAGGTACTTCTTCAATAAGGTAAGAGCATTAGATTATTTTATCTTTGTAGTCTGGGATCTTTTTCTGGCTTCATAGCTGTCACTGGACGGCAATTTGGAAAGCCGAACGCCATCTGTAATTAATTATATCCTGATATTGGACTTCAGCTCACAGAGATGCACACAGAGGCAGATGTCACCATGATGGTCCAGGCCATTTCCTTAAAACACTTTTTAAAAAAATGTTCCCCTATTATACTGTCATTTTAATTGTTTACTAAAAAAGAAATATTACTTGGTTTAAATGACCTTTATTTAGCACAGAATCACTTGAAGCTTTTCACTTTCAACTGTGTATATCATTTTTCATGTGCCAAACCCTCCAGCAGGCACAGATTTCCCATAAAAGTGTTCATCTGGATTTTATGCTCTTTTGCTGTCTCTCCGTAAGTGGATTTTATGTTTCTTATTGATCAAACCACATCTTTTTCTTTTCTAACTCTCCCTCCTGTCAGGTTCCTGGAACTGTAGAGCACGCATAGTAGAAACTCAATAGAAGTTTTGCTCATTGACAAACATGTGGGCTTCCTGCTAAGAGTGACCATGGCTTCCAACATTTTGCAGTTACAATGGCCACAGTGACTTTGCAGAGGAATCCGCCCCCTTGTTGCTACTGCAGTGGACATATCTGTGGTTGTACATTTATTTCATTACTTTGGAAGCTTACGGATGACTTAATCTCATTGAGTTTCAGCTTCCTTTTTTGTAAAATAAAGATCTACTTTAGGGATTGTTCTAAAATAAATGAGATATTATATGTAAAGCTCCTGGCACACCAGAGAGGTATTATACTGTTATTGATATTAATATCTGGGGCACATGGCTTTCAATCCCATCCTGATTTGTAGACACAATTCAGTTACGTTAGAAGGTTTCTCGGTAACATGAACTGATCTCGATTAATTTGGCCTCAGGAGCTTCTAAAAGCTGACAAGTTTATCAACTCTAACAAAAGCACAGACAAACGAGTCATCCAGGTCCTAGAATGTACTACAATAGCAACAAACAATATGAGTGGTGAAGTCTATGATACAGGACAAATCTACCTTTCCAAATATTGAATTAAGATATATATATATATATTTTTTTTTTTTACTATGAAACTTAACCAATTCCTAACTTCATGAACATGCTTTGAGTCATTTTATTTTCATGATAATTGAGACAATTTTGATGATGGTGATGGCTATCCTAAATGACTAAGGTCCTAAACTGCTACTTATACTTTTTACGTGGTTGAAATCAAAATTTCATTTTCCACTTTCCTTAGTTCCCATTTCAAAATAAATTACAAAATGAATAACACACATTTATAACTGATCAGTCTGAATACAAAAAGTGAGAGCTTCACCCAAGCCGGTTTGGCTCAGTGGATAGAGCGTCAGCCTGCGGACTGAAGAGTCCCCGGTTCAATTCCAGTCTAGGTCCTATGCCCAGGTTTCAGACTCGATCCCCAGTAGGGGGCGTGCAGGAGGCAGCCTATGAATGATTCTCTGCCATTATTGATGTTTCTCTCTCTCTCCCTCTCCCTTCCTCTCTGAAATCAATAAAAATATATTAAAAAAAGAAAAGAAAGTGAGAACTTCTAGAAATATCCAATTACAATCATAAGAAAGAATGAGACTGTGGGTGTTTTATTTTTAACCCAACTATATATTTCTCATGTGTTGTGATTTTTTTCACATAAAAAACATTGTTATTTCTATTTCTTCAAGTCCACAAAACGTATTGTAACATTTAAAAAAGATATTTTAAAATAATGGGTGTTATTGTGAGGGAAAATGTACAATGAAAATGTAAACCTTGAAAAAAAGTACTAAGATTCTAAGAAGTACTGTTATTCCTATGGTGATTCTTTTTAGCAGTTTTTTTGCTAGCAGAGCATGCACAATGTAGTATCTTAGCTTTCCCTGTAAAAAGCAATATGAACTGAGACCTCTAGTGGAACTAATGGGAACTGTTCCACTGATTGCTTGCTTTAATCTCATCCCGCAGTAACAAAGTCTCTGTATTGAAACCCTACATTTTCTAGGGTTTCAATAAGGTTTAAAACCTGCATGTTTCTAACAAAAATTATAATAAATTATTTTTAAAACCTGCGTATTTACCTCTTGAACAATGAGCAAGTTTTCCCTAGCCCTTTAGAATACATACTTACTAAGGAAAAGGAATACGTATAAAGTTTGAAAAACCAGTTGCTGGGACTGCCAGTGCTTTATGGAATTTAGCACACAGTTTGGAAACCAAATGTCGTTTGGTTGCAAAGCTCTTTTATTCCCTCGTGAAATGACTAACTGTGACTCTGTACCCTGGGGATGAAAAGCACACTGGGAGCCCAGAATCCTGTAACAGTGCTGATGCCGAGACTAAAAATACTTGACATTTGTAATTGTTTGACATCCTGGGACATAAAAGTAGTGCTGAAGTGCTGTGTCATTTTCCCAGCCTCCCCTCCAAATGATATACACTGCCATGCGCCACCTGAAATGTGAGACCAACTTGAAAAGGAGAAACGGCGAAAGGAAGTATGTTATACAAAATATTAATAATGGAACTGTGACAGGACCTAGAGGTCTGCACAGATTTAAACAGCTGCACATGAGTTCTCTGCAGAAATACTTAGGTCATGTGTTTTTCCATGCACTTTAATTTATGGTTTATTTGTTTGCATTGTAGAATGAAAACCAGATTGGGTCTGTAAAGAGGATCCCCGAGGTAACATGTATAGATAACACTGATTGGAGATTGTCCAAAAGGACATGAGACTCTTCATCATACAAATGAAACAGTTCTGAATTCAAGTAGGAAAAAAACGCTCAAGAGATAAGATTTCGATGTGATTGTTAAAATGCCAGTAATTAAAAATGAAAAAAGTTGTTCCCAAGGTCATACATAAATGTAAAGTCAAAAACTAACTAACTAGCTACCCTACATAGCACACATACATTTACCACAAATCCAAGATCAAGTTCAGAAATATGCAGAATTGATCTTATACTGAACAGGGTCATGGTACATTTCAGTTAATTCATTCTTTTCAAAACGTTTACTAATTATCTCTCTGTATAGAGTTTTTTAGGGGAAGGTGAGGCAGATAAAAGAATGAATTTCTCCCCACTAATGTTCTCCTTTGGGAAGTCAACTTCAGATAAAACTACTGAACAACAATAAAATGTAATATATGCTTTGCTACTAGCAGTAACAGTTACAAATAAAATGGTTAATAGCATGAACAGACAGGATTATAGACTGGGATGCTTGAGAAAGGATTTGCAGAGGAAAAGGAATTTGAACTATGCCCTAAACAATGGGTGGGATTGGGATAGGCTATGAATGGCATACTGGGAGCTATGGCAGGAAATGAAGCACAATCTTAGAGGTAGAAATGAATTTAGGACAAGAGTGTCTTTTAGGGAAATCATGGAGAAGAAAAGGTAAAAAAAAAAAAAATCGGCCCATTGAACCATTTTGAACTTGGGACAGAATGGAGATATTAACTGTAGGCCATGATCCCATGAACATGTAATGGATACACAGAAGGTATGCTGGTGATGCAGGAAGGAAGTCAGCATTAGCGTAAGGCCTCAGAGGCTGCATACCAGTATTTGCTGAACACTGCCTTTTCTATGAGTGCTATAATAGGCGGTATTGGTAGGATATTAAAAGAATAAATCTTGACCCAAGCTTTAAGGAAAATGTAATTCAATTGTCAAGATAAAATGTGTGCTAAAAGATATTTGGAAGCACATACAAATAACTCATGAGTGATATGAAACCTGATGAATGGCTAAGATAAAACACAGGCTAGGAATGATGAACTGAAGAAGTTTCAAAATGTAAGCTTTCTATAAATCCATCTTTTTTTTTTTTTTAAGGAAGTGCATCATTATGATGGTTAATTTTATGTGCAACTTAATGAGGCCACAGTACCCAGATATTTTTGGTCAAATATGCTTGTCTATTGCTGTGAAGGTATTGTTTTTAGATGAGATTAAGATTTGAATCAGTAGACTGAGTAAAGCAGATTACTCTCCATAATGTTGGTGAGCCTCATCCAATTAGTTAGAGCCTTACGAAAAAGACAGGCCTTGCCCAGCAGGTGGCTGGGTTAGTTGGAGCATTGTCCCATACACCAAAAGGTTTTAGGTTCAATTCCTGGTCAGGGCACATACCTAGGTTGTGGGTTCAATCCCCAGTTGGGGCACATATACCAATCAATGTTTCTCTCTCACATCAACGCTTCTCTTTCTCTCTCTTTCTCCTTTCTCCTCTCTCTAAAAAAATTAGTAAAAACATATCCCCAGATGAAGATTTAAAAGAAAAGAAGACAAAAGAAAAGAAAACAAAAGAAAAAAAAGGACTGATCTCCCCCAAGGAAGAAGGAAGTCTGCTTACAGACTGACCTCAGAGGTCTTGAACTGCAATATCAACTCCTCCTTAGATCTCCACCCTACCGACCTACCCTGCAGATTTTGACTTGCCAGCCTCCACAATCACATGAGACAATTCCTTACAACAAATTTCTGTCTCTGTTGCTCTGTCTTTGTCTCTATGCACCACAAAAAGAAAATGAAATCCTGACATATGTTACAGCATGGATGAATCTTAAAGACATTATGCTAAGTGAAGAAAAAAAAGAACAGAGACAAAAGTTCAAATATTGTGTGATTCCATTTATATAAGGTTCTTAAAATAGTCAAATTCATAAAGACAGAAAGCAGAATGGTGCTACTGAGGCTGGGAGAAGGAGAAAATAGGGATTCATTTTTTAATGGGCACAGCGTTTTTGTCTGAGATGATGAAAAAGTTCTGGAGACGAATGGTGGTAATTATTGCAAAACAATGTCAATGTAATTAATGTCACGGAAATATATACTTAAAATGATTAAAACGGTAAATTGTGTGTTGTGTGTTTTACCAGAATAAAAACGTACTTCTCTTTGGGGCGGGCAAGAGATCCTGCAAAGGGGGCTAAAGAAAATTAGTAGCTATCAGAGTTTGGCGAAGATACCCCAAATTTCAGAAGAGAAAGATGATTAGACTGGGATTAATATTGGAAGGAGATAAAGACATCTAATGAATGTGAACTTAAGGGCCTCAAGACAATGATAGTGTCTGTATCCTGAGCCAGAGGGATTGAAAGGGGCCAAAGTACACATTGTAGTGAGTAGCATAAGCCCCTTAGAGGATACACCCCCACAGAAAAATACACACAAGAATTTTCAGTCTAAATATTTATTCATGTATAATAGTGGTGATTGCAAACGATCCTTCTGAATTTGCTCTTGAAATTGTCATATGACTACAGTAAAAAACATGAGGTCCAACTTAACCCAGGAAGAATATGAGCTATATGAGTTTCCCATTTGTCTCCATTTCTCATTCATACGGATACATTTAGTATATCACTGTCGTTTTTGTACTGCTATTTTACTAGAAGAGTTATATAATTTATTAGAAATATTCAGAATGCAAATTTTCAGAAGCAACTGATACAGCAAGAAATATTGGTTGTCCATTGCTACAAGCAAGCCACCTAAAAATGTAGCAATGAAAAACAATCATTTATTTAGTTCACAAATCTGTAGTTTGAATATGATTTCATAGAATAGGCTCATCTCTGTTCTATGAGACATCAGTCAGCTAAAACAACTCCACATGAACCTAAGGAGCCATTTTCAAGATGTCTCATCCTTGACTGGGAATTTGATGCTGGCTACCAGCTGGGAGCTCATCTGTGGATCAATTCCCCTCCACATGGGCCTCTTCATGTGGGTCTATCCCTAAGATACTTTGGTTTCCTCATAACATAGTATTTGGATTTCAAGAGCAATAGTCCCAAGAGAATGCCTTTTCAAATATAGCCTTGGAAGTCATATTGCATCACTTCTGCCAAAGTCATAGGCTTACCTAGATCAGATTAATAGGAAAGGAGTGGACATACCACCATCACCACCACCACGACCCCCATAAAGGGATGTGTCAGCATTATACTGTAAGCAGAGAATGTGAAATAGGAGGTATTATTGCAGCCATTTTGGGAAAATACAATCTATGACCATAGAAATTATAAAGGATAAATAGAGCTAAATACAAATTTTAAAAGTTTAGCTATTTAAATTTAAAATGAATATCATACTTAAATACATGGGGTCTGCTAAAAGTGACATTATAAAATTGAGTTTACTTTTGTCACTTTATCAATTTACCAGTTTCATCTTCTCCTCCACCCAGTTCCCTTAGGATCTAGAAGCTTCATCAACTCCACCCCTGAAAGTGGCCTTTTGATAATCATGGCAGAGTGTCATGTTATCCTTCCCTCATCTCTGTCTCCCTGATTCTTATCTTGCACTTCATCTTGAACCTATCAAATAATTGTTGTAATGAATTCTATCTGTTATAGAAAACTGATGGAAAGCTTGATATATTTATATATTTTCTAAAGGATGAATCTTAAAAGAAGATAAAAGCATCATTCCTATATTTATAAACCAGATATGTGTTAAAGATTTTGTTTAACTCAGTTAATTAATGAGGGAACAGTGAGATGGTTTTAACAGATTTAAAAATTTGAAGGACCACCCATTTACAGTGGAAATGCTGAATGGATACAGAACATTAAAACTGCTTCATCTCCACAGGGTGATCATTAATTGCAATCCCAGGGACCCAATTTGCTTTTCATGGACATGAACTATTTCCATTTCTACCAATTTCTACAAGTTAGCTTCTACCTCTACATGGTTAAGGATGAAGGCAATAAACCTGGAGAGGATTATGCTGAGTGAGAAAAGTCAGACAGAGAAAGACAAATACCATATGATTTCACTTATATGTGGAATCTAAAAAACAAAACTAAACAACAAAACAGCAACTGATTATTAGATACAGAGAACAAACTGATGGTTGCCAGATGAGAGAGGGTGTGGGAGCTGGGTGAAAAAAGTGAAGGGAGTATAAGTACAAATTGGTTGCTACAGAAGAGTCATGGAGATGTAAAGTACAGCATATGGAATACAGTCAATAATATTGTAATAACTATGTATGGTGCTAGGTGGATATTAGACTTATCGGATGATTATTTCCTAAATTATATAAATGTCTAACCACTATGCTACACACTTGAAACTAATCTATATATACAAAAAGCCAGTGACCTGAATGCCATAAGGACCAGAATGACCGGTCACTATGACACCCACTGCGGCCAGCGAACCGCCCGATCAGGGGGTGGGGCTGCTGGCCAACCCCCCGCACCCCTCTCCCTGGCTGGCCCTGCCCCTAATTGGCCTGAAGCCCCTCCCCCAGCCGGCTCCGCCCCCTACCGGCCCCCCCACACCAATCGAGGGTGGGGCTGGCTGGCCAACCTCCCACGGCCCCTCCCCTGGCTGCTGACCAATGATCAGCCCTCCTACCCCATTGGGGGGTGGGGCCAGCCAGCCCACTGCCCACAGCCCCTCTCCACAGCCGGCCCCACTCCCAATCGGCCCCCCCACCCCAATTGTTCGCGGCCCCTCCCCCCAGCCAGCCCCGCCCTGATTGGCCTGATTGGGGCCAGGCCGGCTGGACCCCACCCATGCACGAATTCGTGCACTGGGCCTCTAGTATAAAATAATATTGGATGTCAATTATAATTGAAAAAAAATCAAGGAAACAGATTCCAACCCAGGGCCTCTGGTGGGAATGCAGGCCAGCTGATACCTTGATTTTAGCTCAGTAAGACCTGTGTCAGAATTCAAACCTGCAGAACTATAAAAAAATAAATGTGTGTCATTTTAAGCCAAAAAAATAAAGATGCAGGAATACATAGTCTCTAAAGCAGTGGTTCTCAACCTTCCTAATGCCGCAACCCTTTAATACAGTTTCTCATGTTGTGGTGACCCCCAACCATAAAATTATTTTCATTGCTACTTCATAACTGTAATTTTGCTACTGTTATGAATCTTAATGTAAATATCTGATATTCAGGATGTATTTTCATTGTTCACGACCCACAGGTTGAGAACCACTGCAAAAGCTCTTGCATTTCATCAAAGCAATATTCCTATAATCTCTTTTCTGCATTTCAAAATTTTCCACAATCTTCTCCAAGTCTTAAAGAATCTTATTATTACCTTAACCAATAGGGCCCATCTTGTTTTTCTAATATTTTAGTTGTTAAAATTGTAAGATTATAAAATCAGATAGAAAGTAGAAAGAACAAACAACATGATGTAAATTTTCTAATGGTTTATTTCTGGTATCTTTCCATCTCACCTTCCTCACTCATGTGTAGATTGACTTTCTTGACATACACATTATATTCCACCTAGACAGTACTCTAGGAAATGCATGCCCACTATAGCACAGTCCAATGTATGCTATGCAGTGAGAACATAATTACCAGAATTAGTAGATGATTGCCCTGTAAGGTGTAAAATGTCAAATCACTAATTGTATACTGAAACTAACATAACGGATATATTTTATACCAGCTGTACTTAAATTTAAAACAAAAAGAATTCTAACAGATGAACTGCCACATGGTTATCAGACCTGATAGATGGTCTTATTTCCTCCCATGCTCAGAAAAAATAGGAGAACATTGTGGAACTCCCAACTCAGCTGTTCAGGACTTAAGATGAACTCCTCTGCTAAAGTCAGTTCCTGCATAAACAGGACTTCTGGGTGGTCATTCTGGCAGCGTGAAGTGTGACTCATTGAAGCGTCGAGTATTAGAGATGACAGAGGCACAGATGACCCCTACAAGGTTCAAATTAGAGAGAATCCAGGAGCAATAATGAGTCCAAAGAGAAACTGAATGTTATTTTGTCCAAATTCAAACTACTCTCTCAGCAGGGAACATAGCCCATCAACACACATCTCTTCATTTTATTGGGCTTGACACCAAACCAGCTTTACTCATTCAGCTCTCTGTCATGCTCAAGCTCCATGGCCGGAATTAACATGCAGTGCTTGTCTTATTTATTTTTGACTCTTTCACCAGGAACTAAAATATTTGGATTACATTACTCATGACAATGAGAGTTTTGGTGGTAAAAACACCATCACATTCAGTTGCCAAGCTTACGGTACAATTTTACATGCTATGCATACATAAAAATGTGCTTAATGTGTTTATGTTTAAGTTTCTTCACATGCTTTCTTTTTAAAACATATTCTTTTTGTCCTCACAATAAGCCCCAAGATAATTAAAACAGGTATTATGATCATATATAATAGAAAATAAAATTAAATCATGGAAACTTTAAATTTATTTTTCTTATCATACAGATGGTGGTGATAAATACTTGGGCAAAACTCACATGTGCACATTACAGGGACTAGAAATAAACATTCAGATACCAAGCCCTGCTCACTATTTATATGAATAATAAGTGACAACTTTAGAAGATAGCCGGGGAGAAAAGACTGTCAGCCAGATGTTTTCAATACAGATTTCAAGCTCTTGCAATGGTTTCTTTGTGTTTCTTTTTGGTGTGTAGTTTGGGCGTTTCAGTGGGAGGGGCTTTGACCTTGGACATAAAGGTAAGTGATGATGAAAGGCAATTTCTACAGCATAAAATAGCAATCATGAATTTGCCAACTTCCCACCAGACTTTGCCTTTTAAAGACCTATAAAGGGAAGAGTGGTCGGTGAATATCTGAGGAATGTATGTGAAGACTCAAGGAAATACTTTCATGCTGAATATTTGTCATAGAAAAATGTCTTATGATCGTCTAAGCAAAGCACCATTATTATAGCCTATCGACGTACGTATAAAAACAACTACTAAATCTCCTAGGTAATTCTTCTTGACCTATCTCAAATTTTGTCACCGTAGGATGCATGCACAAAAATAAAATCCAGTGTCTTTACCTCTCAGCCACTGTACCATTGGGTAAACAAGTGTCTTTCACACCTTGGATGATTGAACAGGTCAAAGAAATGCCACTACTTCAGTTTAGAAAATGAAAGTGTCCATCACTTATGCTTATATGCATGCATACAAGTCCTTTGGTTGATCAGACAACAAGGGGTGAGGGTGAGGGCAAGACTGGGGGGATGAGGGGACAATGGGGGGATAAAGACACGTTTGTAATACCTTAATCAATAAAAAATTTTAAAAAAAGAAAAGAAAATGAGTGTTCAAAAGTAAGTTTGTTTTTCAAATAAAAAACAAGTTTAACATCTAATAGATTTAGGAAAAATATGAATGCAAAATTGGATCTTGTTTGGTTGGTTTGTGAACCAAGTGAGACTTTCTAAGAGGACCATAGTTGACCTCTGTTCAGATCCTAAATGGCTATGGCTGGAAAGACATTGTCCTTATAACAACACTAATGATAAATGAATGTCAGGTCCTTTATTCATCACTTAAAAAATTGTATTTTTCCTCTCTGTTTTAAAATCTGGAGATTAATAAATCTTTCATAAATAGATTTGGACAGGAAAAGCCCATCAAGAGAGCATCATTTAGGTACGTTCAAGAAAGCTTTGTTTCTGATGTAGAGAATGTATTTTTCCATCCTATTTTGACTGCCACCAAATTAAATACTGGGGAAAAATGTGAAAAAAAGCTTCTGGTTCAAGGAAATAATTTTAACCAAGCTGCATTAGAATTCTGTGGTAGTTGTGCTAAGTATGAATATTCTCTACTACCAAATCAGGAATTGCTGATCCATCCAAAGGCTTAAAAGCCCTTTGATGACAAAAGCAAACTCTGAGGACAATTTGATCCCTTTTTTCCAAAGTGAGCCTCCACCCTAAATTTCCAACCATAATACTTAATTTGGCAGGGTGACAGGAGCATAAAAGCGCATTTTGTTCATGAATTATATTCTTTTTCCTATTCTTTCTGACATTTATGCACACCAAATATAAATGACCACACAGGGATTAAATAACAAAGGTATCTTTCCAGTAGCACAGATTTTATTAATAAGGATTTGACCTAATGGAGTAAAGGGAAAAAAAAAATTTAGACTGGTTTCTGGAAATACAGAGCACAGCCCATCTGAGGTGAATTATCTATTTCAAGTTCCTTTTAGCATCTCAGAAGGTTACTTGCCAAAAAATTAAAGTCATTTCTTGGTAGGCATATGACCCAGTTAAGTCTCCAAACAAGCCTTGGGCACTCAGTTATTGAATGGATCACAATAGTCCAATAGTGAAATCAAATGGTAAGGTCTAGAGCCATTGTTTTGTACTTACTATTCTATTTGAAGTCTCTTCTGATTGTAAAAGGGCTATTTAAAACCCATACCTTCATAATATTGGCCCATTTTACCACTTCACATACATTTCTCATCCTTCTGGAGATATTCGCATGTGGAGAGGAGACACTCTTCTTGTTCAGGAGCACTTATTGATATGGTAAGTTTGAAATATTATCTCATTTGTTCTCGATCTAAGTAGCTTCCCTTGTGCCAGGAAAGCTAAAAATCCAATTTATGCACGGAGGTGGGCACTTTCTGAATATCACATTCATAATAGCCATTATTCTACCTGTACTCAGTTTTGTCCCTATGTGTACCTTTAACTCCAGTTTAATTTTCCTGTCTGAACTTAATGGGCTCTAAGGCATTCGTCTTCAGCACTGATCTTCACCAGCTGTTTTACAGTTGTGCTATCATTGGCATCAGGTACAGTGATGCTCTGGCTTCCACTTCTTTTTATGTCTCATCTCTGAACTCCATGCTTTGGTTCTACAACATGGACCAGATATTTTCCCATCCCGAGCAGAATTTTGCTGTGGCTTCCAATTCAGATTTGGGGATAGGAGTAGGCACAGGGGAATAATTCCTCTTTGTTACAAATATCACCTGGCAAGAGCTCCTGGGACTGTCTTGAAGGAGGTTTTCAAAATTAAGATGGTCTCTCTAAGTAGCTCATCAAATTTCTTCTCCATGAAGAGAGGCAGAAAAAGATCTAAAACAGTAAACTGTCATTTTCTGGATAACGGAACACTCTGTGACCTATTACGCTCATAATTTCAAGAGTGTAGGTACATTGATTTGACATAGGAGGCAGAGAGCAAATGTATATGGAACCTGGAGTTTGAATAGTAAAATTATTCTGACAGCTTAAAATATGGATATATAGGGATGGTGGTGGGATGGAGTTAAGCTGAAGACAGATATATTGCACTTAGCCTTTATTACAAAGGTAGATAAATGAATCCACCTTGGCAGCCTAAATTAAATTTACCCCTTGATTCAGATAATTCAGAGGGTGTTTTGGTAAACCATGGGAAGTTTACGTAAGGCTTATGAGAGCACCTAAGATGAAAATTCACCCACAGAGAAAAGTAATGGCATATGAAGTTGTTCCAAGAAAATTGTCCCAAGAACTGACTGGAGGGTTCATTGGAATATGGCAGGCTCTCTGATATTTGTGTCATCCCATGGCCATGCTCTATGCAATTTTACTTGAGCTTTATGGAGTGGACCAAACTAGAACCAGAAAGAACTTTCCAAGCAGAACTGTGCAAAGAACTGAGTGCACAAAGAGGATGGAACTCGAAGGTGAGGAGAGGAATATCATCACTCCCGAGGTCTGGCTTCACACATGGGCTCTAGAGGAAAACAGTGAGCATCAGTTGGATTATGGGTTTGGATGCTGTGTGTGGGACAGCTACTGCAGAGGAATTGCTCAGGGCAATTTTTCCAATAAGAGCAGTAATAAGAAACAACAGGATATACTGACACTGGCTTGTGGCACTTGTAGAAATAGCAGACATCTCATCTTCTGATCATGATGTGAAGCCAGTGCAGGAAATGAGGAAAAGGGACATACATGATCTATTTCTGAGCCAAGTTGGTGCATACTCACAAGACATCCTCTGGAGACTTCCGGGAATATTTAGGAGGGATGAGGAAGGTTCCTTTAGGTTGGGGATAGCACATGGGGAAGAAGTTAGAGAAACACGCAGGGAGACTTATTATGACTCATAATTTTGTCCTAAAATCTGTGTGGTCTGAGGAAACATGTTATCCATAAACAGCATATGTGGCAGATAGTGTGAGCTGGCTCATTCAACTTCTGCTTCAAATCCCTTCATTCTTGCCTACCAAAATTGAAGATAAAATTTTCATTCTTGTTTGTTGCTAGGAGGTGACCAGGCAAAAACAGTTTTGGATTATGAGATTTATAGAATTCTCCTCAAGTGTGAATGGCAAAAAAGTGTCAACCAATAGCATCACTATGAGGTAGCCCTGGGACCAGGCCCCTCTCCAGCTAGACAGCTCCTCTGTTCCTTGCTGGTCTGCTCAGTTCTATGCCAGTCTGCTCTGGCCTGCATTGGTATGTTCCACTCTGCTCCAGTGAGAGGTCTTCCATGCTTCAACTCAGCCAGGGAAATGCAGTCGTCAACCTTTAGTGGAAAGGGAAAGTGCCTTTCTAAGCTAGAGGTGAGCTGGCTTATATAGACAGAAGTCCCTGCCCCTGGTCCCTGATTGGTTCATCCTCATACAAATGAAGATTCCAAATCCTCACAGTTTGATTGGTCCAAATTGGTCAGAATTGAGCCACTCTGATTGGTTGGTGAAGAAACTGATGGAATATACCTGTGCAGCTGGGATTGGATGGGAAAAGTCCTATTGGTTAAAATAGGATTCCAGGGTCTTATTTATAAGGGCTGGCTCAGATGGCAGTAATTCAGTGCAGGCAGGCAGCTCAGTGCAAAGGCAGGTAGTTCAGTGCAGGCTTCTTGGTGAAGTGTAGTTTGAGGAAGAGGCCCCTGAGTAGAAATGGCTGCTAGGCTCTGTTTTTCAAAATTTGAGCCCAATAAGTCACAAGGAGCCTTTGTTAGTAGATGTCCATTTTCCTCAGGATTCTGTGTACTTGCCTTCTTCTTTCTGTCTGGAATGAGGATGTGATGCGAGAATGAGAGTCATTTGTGACCAAGAGGTCAAATGTAGTGTAAAGACAGTTGAAGGAACCTGGTTCCTCAGTGGCATTGCTGACATCTGCAAATGCACTGGATTGTCAGTTTCCAGACATGTTTATGTATAAAAAATCATTTACTTACTTAAACCACTATTCTGTTCATATGTAGCATGTTGGCTTCTATATTGATACGTTTGGAACATATTCAATTCTACATTTGTTGTCCCTTGTGCCTTAACTGACACAACTCTAAATCTACTGTTTTCACATAGTCACAGAATGACATAAAAAAGAGCTTCCCAATATTTGTTTGATCATCCCATTGGTACAGAACAAAAATCAAACACTCATTAATTTCTTGGGATCCCTTGACTCAAAAGTGTTAATTTGAAGAACAGAACAATAAATTTGCATTTATTACTTTTTATTCTTTTCATTTTATAGCAGGGCAATAGAAATGGGGATAATAATATCCTAACATATTAACTGATTGGCACTTGAATAATGTTATGTTTTCGCCCTTATCTAAGTTATGAAAGAGAATAAAAATTCCTTGGCTTTCGTGACATGAAATTAGAAACCCTAAAAGAAGAAATATTTTAATACCCAGGTGTCTGATCATGTTTGCTAGTAACTTTGTACTTTCATAATCACTGTGCTGTATTGATATTCAAACTTATTTATTCATGGGTACACATGAAAATATGTAAGCAACTGTGTAAAAACTCCTGAAAAATCAAACAAAGAGAAAAATTGTAAGCTCAGTTTGGGGACACTGATCTGAAATTTGGCAAATAGGCCACATCCAAGCTTGAGCTGAAGCTTTCCCAGATTATATAATTATCTCCAAGTGGGAACGTGGTGTTTTGTTTTCAGCTTTAGCTCTCCAGGCCTAATGCGCAGAGCAGCGGTTTTCAGACATGTGCATTATGCAGAGAAAATATAATTGATTGCAGTTTTATTTTTTAATTTTAGTAAAACCATCAAATACCCATTCCGTGGAGATAAGAGAAAGAGAGAGGTGAAAGGTGAGGAGGAAGCACATCCAAGAATTAGCAAGCCCGGGTTGTCAGTGGAAATAGTGTCTGCACCTTGTATGTACCACACACTCTGATTAGGATAATACAATCCAGATGGCCACTCTAAGAAGATTCCTTTCAAGAGGAAAGTTCTGGGTGGGGTGGATTATTGTGATCAATGGAATAAACTGCAGCTGGATGAACTCTGGGTTACCTTTGAGGATTGCTAAATTAATGATGATTACATAGATTCTGACAAATTTCCCAGGAATTTTTCTAAGATGGCTGATAAAAAAATAAATGTGTTCAGGGGCTAGATCTCTTCATACCTCTTAAAGACTACTGCATCTCCATGGGTGGGGGGGGGGAGGGGAAGAGGGAAGGCTTGGGGGCAAGGGGGTTGAGATCACAGGGCTTGTGGGCACTGATGATTTTTAGTGGATAAGCTGTGCAGGATATTTATAGCCTATGCTGATGCTGACTGGTTGAGGCACACCCTATTCCAATTAATAAATATTTTGAATATCATCCCTGATCTTTGGCAGGAGTTGTTGGCATTGATTAGATTCCCTTAGCAAATCAAAGGTGGACATCTAAGATGGAGTGGGAATGGGAAGGGAGTTCCATCCATCAAATGCTCATGGAGCTCATTGTGCACACAACTCTATAGTAGATGCTAGGGATTCAGTTGTTGATACTGCGTTTTGTTTCATCCAAGTGCTTGGGCTCTCTACTGCCAGAACCACTCAGTTCCACACCAAAATGATTTCCCTGAGTGGGTCTGCATCAGTTCTTTCATTCGGTTTTATGTATTGACCCATTCCTACTTGCCTGATAGTCAACCAGGGGCTAGAGTTGAGTGAATAAGGTGCGCCAAGGCTGAGTACATTAATTCTTTTGATCCATCACATTTTAGACTTCTTAGCAGTAATTTGCTTAACTAAATAGATATCTATCAGAAGAAAGGAAGCCGATAGGCACAAAGTCCCACCTGAGGTTCTGGGAAGAGCCTTGTAGGTAGCATCAAAGGTCCGGGGGGTTACTCTCGGTTTGGTCACTTTGGAGAAAAAGTGCAACAGATGTTGTATGTGATGTAAAAGAAAAGAATGGGTTCTAAAATTTGGGGGGCGGGGGGTTTGCAGAAACTATATTTACAGATGAAAAACACTATTTGGCCAGAATATACCCCTTCTTTTCACTTGCATTTATATATACTTTTTCTTACAAGATATTCTTTGCCAAGTTGGGGGTAGACATTTGTAGACAGTGTTAAACGGTGATTAAGGCAAGGCAGGGAAAGAAATGAAAGGGAGGCCACACAATATTACAAAAGAACTTCTGAAATGTGATCAGGGATGACTAAAGGTAGGTGCACAATACTTTCTGCTGCTGTGAGGCTATACTGCACCCTGTCAAATTAAGACGTGTTCACGGGCTCCAGGAGAAAAAGGAAAGTTTCCCTCAATTTACAGAGCAGCTTGGGAGTGGGTTATGCTGAAGCTGGAAGGGAAAGGAAGAAGAGAGGAAATAGGAGGAAGACAACAATAAAGGAAGAAGGAGTAGGTTTGTTAATTGTATTATTGTTAGTATAATTGTGGAGTTTTATTGGCATTCTAAGACTTTTCTGAATGCCAGAATTAAAGCTGTTGCAATGCTAAATAGAGAACTGTATAAGGCATTTGCCATTTGGACATATTTGTTAGAATCATACATGAATAACAATGCTAATAATACTAAATATAAAACTCAATATCTTATCAAAACTCAAATTACATTGCCAATTACATGTTGCATGGTATTTCGTTTCTACAAAGAAATGATATCTCCTCAAGAAGAATCTTCTTACTTAATGGCTCCCTAGCCACACATTTCTGGTTTCCCACAAAAACAGGCCTTCAACCCCTAGGGATCTGTGACTGGGTCTGCACAGTACCCAAGATCTGGCTGGTTAATTATTCATTTGATTTTACAATTTTCATTCTAATGGTTAATATGTTAAGTATGGCCTAATTTGGGGGAAAATATACCTGAGAGATTAAAATCTATGGAATATTCACCAAATACAAATTAGTATGGACCCAGCACATGGATCTGACTCTCAACTGTTATGTATCTGGTGTAAACAGAGAAATTCCTACCGGAAATATAGATATGATAGAAAACTCAGTTAGGTGAGTAAATATGGATGAGCCAATAAAATGAAATAGCAAAGCTTGTGATGTGGATTATCTGAAAGATGTGATTTTCAAAAATACTTTTGAGATTCTGGTGAAGTTGTCAGAAAACCGAAGTTCTACAATCCCATGTTACTAACTGCCTGGAATGGAAAGAGCCAAAAACAAACAAATAAACAAAACAAACACACAGACTTTTTAAGGTATTCATCCAGCTACTTGGACATGGAAATGTGGTAAAGATGTTTAAAATGCCACTTGAAATATAATCCTTCTTCTTGCCCATTTAAATAAACCCAAAGCTCTAATTAGAGTCTGTGACGTTGCATATATTGATATTTCTGTCCTTTTATTATTGGGAACAATGGACACAAATAATAAAGACCATATAGTTCAGGGTAAGTTTCTTCTCATGTAAGTTTATATATAAATATGGCCTAAGGATATATTCATTTGCTAGATTTAAGAAGGATTCTGGCTTCTTAGATTTAGCTAACCAGCATGAAATCCCCAGCATACACCCGGCAAATGAAGACAGATGTGAGCAAAGGAAAAGCCCTTTCATGGTTCTCATAAAAGCTCTCAAGTTGCAGGCTGATGGTATTTTCTCCTTAAAAGGTATCAGAAGCTACAATTACAAAAGTTTGCATAGTGGGAAGTTGCATAATTCTCCCCACCAGCGCCTGTAGAAAACCCTCATCATTTTCTCTCTTTTGGTACTCTCTCGTTTGCCAATGCATTCAGAATTGAATCCCCCCCACCACCCTTTTATTATTTGTGACCAGCAATTGAACATGTAGGAAAAAGTATTTTAAAAATCGGGGCCATAACATCTTCTTTTTAAAAGTTTTGTCACCGAGACGGAACATGTGAACCATAATGAATCATCGGAGCTTTCCACTGTGTCCCGAGGCTGTGGCGAGCAGGACACGAATTTAATCATGTAACTGCTTTTAATTTGAGATAATTGCATCCTTGTTTCACAGTAGTTTTCTCCTGAAGTCCCTCTCTGGCTCTTAGCAGATGTGATATTTGCAACTTGTTTAAGTGCAATCCTTCTCCAGGGCTCTGTCGTGAAGAGCCCACTAAAGAGAAAACAGAATTTAAACAGAGCGCGGGGTTCTGACCAGGGGCCTACTTATCTGACCATTTGCATAGATCAATTTTCTATGGATTAGAAAACTAAATGACGTTGGGTAAACTCCCTAGTTCGCATTTTCTCTTTCTCAGTCTCTGGAAACTTTCCAAATGGATTAACATGAAAGTAGCATCATGCATGATCCTGTGAATAAAGCATGAGACTGGGAAGGAGAGACAAGGAAACTCCTTTAAGCGAAGCAGCAAAAAGTGCACGCCAAAGCCATAAATGGGCTCAGCTCACAACCCTTGTACAATGTACACGAGCCCACGCACTTACTCATCATCGTAGGACACATCACTCACCTGCCGCCCACTTTTAGACTTCCACTACGTGAGCTCTTTAAGAGCAGGGGAGAGATCTGCAAAGGCAGTCAGGCCCTCTCTGCCCTGAGGTCTGGTGGGGGAGGGGCCGCCCGGAATGGATGGCAGCACCATCTGAAATATGCAGACAACTGAAATATACAGAAAGGGGACTGCATGTTCTAGCCTCATCCTTTTCTCAGAAACAGACAAGAGGAGGGAAGAGTAAACAGTTAAAGCAGTGGGTCTGCAGAGCCTGGACCAGAGCCATTTCGAAATGTGAGCACAGAACACACCACCCACGGCCGGCCTTGACCTCCAGGAATTAAGTGTATTCTCTGAAAGAAGTATCGCTTGTTCCTAGTGTGCAGCTTTGAAAGGGGGGCAAGAGAAGGGCGTGGTTGGTTATGTAATCTCCGTAGAAGAATATAATTTCATTTGCTTCTCTCCTCAATTGATTTTTGGGGAGGTGGAGTGGGAATGTGCGAAGCATAGGTCCTTGCTTTAAAAACAGTCCTCAGCTCATCCCTTTTCTGATACACATGATTCTTTCCACCCATGATTTATAACATGTAACTGGATGTAGAGAAGAGGGCAGAGGGCTAGCAAGAGGGCAATTTGCCAGGGTCAGGAAAGCCAAGAAGCCTCCAGAGTTAGTCTTCAAGTTCTCCCTTGCTCTCTCTCTGAATCTTCCTTTGTCACAGGGGAGATGGTTAAGCGGAGCAGTTGGGCTTAGCACTAACAGTGTAAGAACTAAGTGGACAGAAGAGAATTTATCATAACAAGGGAGTGTGATGCCGTGACCATAACTCAAAAGGGGGCCCCAAGTACTTGCCGCCATCATTCATTCAGTCCCATGGAAAAGCTGCTGGTGCCAAATAGAGAAACTGAGGAAGAAGCTCTCTGTCACCCCAAACTGAGTACTTTGGAGTTGTCATGATGAACCTTTCGTGGGTCATTGACTCCTTTTTGAACTGAATAAACACCATGAACTCTTTTCCCTGCCTGGGTTAACTATACAGATACACAGATGTGCACAACTTTGCATTTGCCGGGAAGGCCTAACTCCCGGAGTCCCTGCGTATGCCCTGGGTGAGGAACCCTGTGCCCGAGAAGCCTTCAGAAAGCCTCTTCTGGGATGTTGATAATGGTTCGTCGGTTTGAGAGCAACTGATGTCATAGCTTGTAGCAATTTCCGTTTGTGGAGTGGCCTTTTTATGATAAGCACTCGATAAATATTTGTTGAGTGATTGAGAAAACAAATATGTGAATGTGCAATATCTAGATCTGACAGCTGTATGTACCCACTCTATCAGGGGCTAGTTTACAATCAATTGTTATACCTTTTGGACCATGATGGTGGCTTCTCCAGGAGGCTGCCAACTCCAGGAGGACACAGGCTTGCTCAGCACAAGGCCTGGCCTATACAGTATAGTGTTAAATGAAGGGATGAATGGATAGAACATAGGGGATAGTCAATCTGATAAGAATGCATTTTTCACTAAGATTTATCATTGGCAATACCTCCCACTGTGTTAAGCAGAATAATGCCCTCTGTCCCAAAGATGTTCATGTTGTAAACCCGGAAGTTATGAATACATTCCCTTGCAAGGAAAACGGGACTTTGCAGATGTGGTGAAGGTTACAGAGTTTGAGATTATCCTGAATTATCCATGTGAGTCCAATGTAACCACATGAGACTTTAAAAAACAGGGAACCTCACGCTACCTGGTTTAGCTCAGTGGACAGAACATCAGCCTGAAGTCTGAAGAGTCCAGGTTCGATTCCAGTCAAAGGCACATGCCTGGGTTGTGGGCTTGATCCCCAGTAGGGGGCGTGCAGGATGTAGCCAATCAATGATTCTCTCTCATCATTGATGTTTCTCTCTCTCCCTCTCCCTTTGTCACTAAAATCAATAAAAAAAATATATCTTTTTTTAAAATAAATAAATAAAAAGCAGGGGACCTCTACCAGCTGTGGTTAGATGAAGACCTGATGACAGAGGAAGGTCAGAGATGCAATGCTGCTGGCTTTGAAAATGGAGGAAGGGACCCATGAACCAAGGGTGGTCTATTCAGCAGAAAGAAACAAGGAACTTGATTTTTCCCCTAGAGTCTCTGGAGGGAACACACACCTGCTGACACCTTATCCCAGTGAAGGCCATGTCAGACTTCTGACCTACAAAAATGAAAGATAACAACACACTAGTGTTGCTTTAACTAAGTTTTGGCAATTTGTTACAGCAGCAATAGGAAACCAGTAGATCCCCGAATGGAGGGAAGGTAATGTTTCTTGAGTATTAGCACTGTTCTAAACACTTTACAGCAAGCATGTCAAACTCGCAGGCTGTGGGTCGCATGCCTCATTTATTTGGCCTGGGTTAGCCTTTGAGTTTGACATGCTTGCTTTACAGGAATTAAGTCAATCCCCACACATCCTTTCAGGCAGGTACTTATATTAAGAACACTTAGCAGAAAAGCAGATGGAAATGATTTGCCCAAGGTCATTCAAACCCAGGAAGTCTGACTGGGAATCACACACTTGGCCAGGGACCATGGCAGGGAAGATGGTGATGGCTCAGGCTGGAGAGTTAATTGACCTGGAAAAAGTAGCTAAGTTGGAGTTTTGCAAACTTGCCTCTGGAGGGTATGTGTGCGAGGGTGTGTAAATGGGTTTGTGTGTCTGTGTTTCTGTGAACATGGGTTTGTGTGTCTGTGTTTCTGTGAACTGTGTGTTTATCTGAATAGCTGTCTAGGCTTCTTTGGGTAGGTCAATTTATAAAGCTTCAGGAAATGGCTTATGGATTCCCAGGTCACTATTTCTTAAAATAGAATTGTTTATATTCCCAGGTCACTATTTCTTAAAATAGAATTGTTTATCTCTCCATCTGCCTCTTTCAGTCAGTGGAAAGGCACATCTGGGTAGCAACTGGCCTACAAGAATCAAAAATAATCAAGGAAAAAGAACATCACCAGGCTTTTCAGGGTTTAAAGCCACCCCTCCCCCTGCTCTTTACATTTTTTAACAGAATCTCTAGGTGGACTTCCAAACCCCTGCTTGTAGTTGGAGTAGGCAGAGGCCATAGAAGTCACACTATGTATCTTGCAACTCTGGACAATGTCAGACTGGAATGCATTGCCAGTACTTCCTTCCTGGAAAAAGACCTTTGCCTCCAACCTCCCGAGTCCTTTCTTGAGTTGCTGTGTAATTTCAGGTTTTCAGTTCCAGCAAGAAGGAAAGTACTGCTACTTTCAGCCCCAAACCAGTAAATCCATGAGTAACACACAAGGGCACATTGGTGATTTTGTTTTTCTTAATATCTGGTCCCGTTCTAAGGACAGAGTTAGGGGAAAGAAAGGACATCTTCTGATTGGCTTGGGAGAAGGAACTTTAAAATGTTGTCACATGAAAGCATTGAATATATGTCAATAAAATAAAGCATTTGCAATCATGTTTTAATTTCTTACTTGTGCAAATTCCAACATCTATTTCTGACAGTTTCATGGAGATACTCTGAAACAAATGGAAATATATTTTGTATTTATTTATACAGAAGAATGTCAAAAGATTCTGTAATCTTTGATATATACTCTTACATTAGCATGATAGAGATAGAAAGATAGATGATAGATAGATAGTGATAGAGATAGAAAGATAGATGATAGATAGATAGATAGATAGATAGATAGATAGATAGATAGATAGATATGGGTGGAATACATTGTGGATGACTTTATTAAAAACACAATGTTCTTTAGGATATAGTCTGCATATGATTTATTTGAGTGAATAAGAGACATATGTCTTTGCTCAGAAATATTCAACTAGAAACACCATGTGTTTCAAAGAGTGAGAAATTAGTTTAATAAGCAGTTCCTTGAAAAGTTAAATACTAATTTCTGGATATAGTCCATCATCTCATATGAATTTCTATTTGTCCTAACTGTATGTAGTTTTCTTTTTAAAGTTTCCCAAGGAAAGTAAAACTGACAATCTCAGGGACTGATAATCTGAGTCAAATGAGGGCTCAATCCAATAGCTTTTCTACACTCTCACAAACAACTGGAGCCAGCATAGGCCTCTCTCCTACGTAAATATGGCCTGCTGTACAAGGTTTACAGCATCACGAAGAATGAATCATTGTTTATTTATGTTCTCTTTCTAGCTATCTCTAGAGAAAGAATTCTTTGGCAGCCTTTCCACTACTTTCTCATAACCCCTTTCCACAATCCTCCTCCAACCATGTACTAGTGTGCACGTACACACACACACACACACACACACACACGAGGACATTATGCTAAATGCATTAAGTTGGACAAAAATAAATATTGGATAATATTACTTATATATGGAATCAAAAAAGTCAAACTCATAAAAACAGAGAGGAGAATGGTGGTTACCATGGGTAGGATTGGGGGTGCAAGAACAGGATAGATTTTGTTTAAGGGTACAAACTTGTAACTAGCAGATAAATAAATCCTGGAGATTTAATGCACAGTGTAGTGAATATAGACACAATATTGTATTACCAACATCAAACATGGGAATTGACTAGATCTTTACCATTCCCATCACTAAAGAAGAAATGCTAATTATGTGACCTGATAGAGATGTTTGCTAAGACTACAATGGCAATTATATTGCAATGTATGAATATATCAAGTCAGTATGTCATACACCTTAAGTTTACACTGTTATGTATTAAATAAATTTAAATCCCAATGTTCACTGTTTTGGTTGGGAAGTTAGATAGAAGTCCTGGAAGAGGGTCCTGCCCCTCTCAATGGTGAGACACTAATAGAGAAACATATCTCCAAAGGGCAGATCTTGGGAGGAGAAAGTCATCCTTCCGAGCGAAACTTTGGAAAGGTCTCACATGGGACTGTGAGGGATAAAGGGAATCCCCATGAAGCTTGGCACAGCCTTATGAGGTGAATCTACACCAGAAACAAAAATCACAGATAGATACACATATTATTCTCCTCTCTTGAACCCCAATTCCTTTTCCTGACCCTTACTTAAGCAATCTTAGAGAGAGGGCCCATGGGACAAGTGAGTGGTTCCTTCACAGTCCTTGTTTTTCTTTCCCATCAGGAAAATTTGACACATGTAATCACTCCTCGCCCCCTGAAAGTACATCTTCACTTGGCTTCCAGGAAACCACATTATTGATTTTCTCCTACTGAATGGCTGCCTTCCTCAGTCTCCTCTCCCTAATCTCTAATAGTGTGCCTTTCCTTCTTTGTGTCTTCACTAACTCTCTTCATGGTTTCATTTCATCTCCTGGCTTTAAATGCCATCATTATGTTGAAGACCCTCAAATTCATATCTGCAGGTCAGAGCTCTCCTCTTAACTTCAGAATCCTACATCCAATGGCCAATGAGATAACCCCACTTGAATGTCTAAAATCATTTTGAAATTACTATCTCCAAAACATCACTTCACATGTTTAGATCTCATTGTGCCCTAAAGAGTCCTATTGAACCCTGAGTCCTATTCTGATTCCCTAACATTTTTTTTTGTGTGTGTGATTGTTCCAAAAATGTTTATGTTTTTCCAGTGGTCTGAAGCATTCCACTTTCATCTGCGCTCCCAATTTTGGCAAGAACCATGAGCCTACTTAGTGAGAACCCTTTTAGTTATAATCACGGACTCTGCTCTGAATTAGGATCTCTCTGGTAACCATGTAGAATTAAATTTCCAAATATTGCTCTTCCAAAAATGATTCAAGAGAAATAGACTTCAAGAAAATAATCTTAGCTTACAAGAAAGATTATGGAAATAAAATTATAATTAAAGAGGGCCAAGTTTCATTTTATTTTCATTAGAGCAGCTGCAGTTAGTGCCATGGCAATCCATACTGGAGCCTGGGACAAAAGGAAAAACCAGTGAAACATCTTGATATTTTGTTCACCAGGCATTTTTGCATGAATTTTGACTTTTTAAAGTATTGCCTTAAAATATTATCTATCTTGATTGTTGAAATTTTTGATGCCCCCTTAAATTTTGATCTCAAGGTGAGTGAGACACAGGTTGGCAATGTGAAAATTTGATGGCAGAAGAGACAATGACAAACATACACTCAAAAACTTGCCTGGAAATATTCCCAGACCCACATAAATGAAGTTATTTCATCCTCTTCATGGCCTTAGGTATCAATGTTTATTATTATATAATTCTGTTCACCTTAACCATAAGTGACTAAACTAAAATTGGGCATCATAGACAAGTACTTAACAGTGTAACTATAGCCTATGAGCTAATCTACGAGAAAATCCTCTGTCCAATTAGGTATGAATTACATCAGTGAGTCTCACTCTCAAATATCTAAATTAAGAATGTGCAGAGAATCCTGTTGTTAGCAGCGGTAGGATTAGTGGATGAACATATCCGAAAAGATGAGTCATTGTTGTAAAGGAGAGACTGTGAGAGACTCATAAGTACAAGTAAGCAGCAGCTTGGGAAGCAAAATTGCTCACAGCAGACAGTGAAAGAACCAGTTGATAGAAAGACTTGAAGAAAAAAGATGAAATAAACAGAGTGGGCAAATCAAGATGATCATGGAACCCTGAAATGAGGATTCATGGCCTCTGTGTCTGAGGTTAATGGTATGATCTCTCATTCCACTTTCTCTGCCTTCATATTATGGGCTGCCTTACCTTTTCTTGAGCTATCCTTTGTGAATCTCTGTTTCTAGCACTCAAAATCCCATGTAAAACTCCGAAGGCAAAGCCAGAGGGAAGATGGAAGGTAGGGACAATGACCAAGAGAGCTATCACCTAGAAGATTT
The DNA here is from genome assembly GCF_000147115.1 of Myotis lucifugus. Taxonomy (NCBI): domain Eukaryota; kingdom Metazoa; phylum Chordata; class Mammalia; order Chiroptera; family Vespertilionidae; genus Myotis; species Myotis lucifugus. The sequence continues at coordinate 1,622,435 of NW_005871211.1, read as the reverse complement.
AGGAGAGGACATGATCAAGAGAGCCAATGAGTGTCCAGTCTTGTTGAAAAAGAAAGACACCTTGCCCTAGCTGGTTTGGCTCAGTGGATAGAGTGTCGGCCTGCAGACTGAAGGGTCCCAGATGTTTCGGGCTCGATCCCCAGTATGGGGCATGCAGGAAGCAGCCGATCAATGATTATCTCTCATCATTGATGTTTCTATCTCTCTCTCCTTCTCCCTTCCTCTCTGAAATCAATATAAACATATTAAAAATAAAATAGAAAGAAAGACACCTTCACATGCATAGAAAATAAATCAAGTATAAAGCCAAGGACAGTTTGAGAACAACAGAGCAGGGTATGAGAGAATTTACATGGGATGAAATCAGAGTCATTTCCTGACACTAGGGTTGGGAAGGGAAACGAGGGAGGCCTTGGATAGATTTGACAATATGCTGAAAATACATTAAAAATGAACAAAATCATCAATGTTCTGCCCTACATATATTTATTGGTGGTTTTTTAATGGTAAGGAATTAAATTTATCATGTAGACTTCCTGTGTTTTGAGATGATATCATAACTTCTCCTTTAATCCGTCCATCCGTTTTGTTTACGGGGCTTTAAACTTTTTGTCCCCCAGGAAAACCCCAAAATAAGCAGACGTTTCCTTTCTTTATTTTCTCTCTCCCCTTTCCTGTAAGCCAACACGAGGTACTCCATTTAAATAAATCCCGAGCCAAGTTCTGTGGTCAACGATTTCCACGCCAAACGCTCCCGACGCACGCGTGCTGGGCCCCAGTTGCATCAATGCTGATTTCCAGGGCAATTGTGCGTAGGAAATACGAGGGCAGGAGCTGACCCCGCAGTTGTCTGTAGCTGTAACTGACGGCCGAAAGTTGGCCCAGACTGAGTACATCTACTTTTAGCAGAGTAATTTGTTGATAATATCCTTTGCCAACTTGACTGCTAACGCCAAGGCAACTCAGGTTAGGAACAATTATGTAAACCATGGACCAAATACAAATGTGAAACAAAATATAAACAAACATAACTGTCCAGACCACAAGCGTTACCAGTGGATGGTAGGGGACATGTGAAAAAAAAAAGAAAGAAAAAAAATATGGAGGAAATTACAAAAATGAGTATGTGTAGGATATAGAGGGCGTTTAAGGAAAATAAGAAAGGCAAAGTAAAGGCTTTGGGGATGATGGTTCGAAGCTGTAGATAAGTTCAGACAACCTGTATATTATCAAGTTTGCTAACAATGTAAATAATACATTAGTAACCGAAATTAGCATTAACAGGAGATCAGTCAATTTGAAGGCCAAGGAAGAACATTTATTTTTCTCATGGTATTACTTCATCCTAAGGAAATGACCTAAGGGGCCCACCCTTTAAAAATAAAAGGTATGAAATTACGTTTCTAGATTATTGCCTGTCAGGAGATAGCTGTCAAATAGAATAATTCCTAAGAACGTAGTGACAAAATAAAAACTAAGATATGAGAGTCTGCCACTCCGAGACGAAAGTCTGAATTTGTTAACATCGCGAGAGCCATACTTATCTGTTAAGGACATCACCTCATTCACTTTATGTTTTGTTCACTAATAACAAGTACATCCTACGTAATTTATTGTTCCATTTTTTTTGTAGCAAAGACAATAGGATAGTCTATTGTATTCTTTAAGATTAATTTTGTTATTTTTAGACTAAAATAAACAAGCACTCTCATCTCAAAAAGAAATCATTAGTAAAACAAAGGATCAGCCATCCATGTCTGATGTTAAATCAATAAAGATAAAAATATTATGGTGAATGTTTCATATTGAATGAAGCCTATTACTGGATGTTTTTAAAGTAAGAAATATTAAAATCACTTGCATTATGTTAATATTATAATGCAAGCTTTAAAATGATAAAAATATTGGACTTAGGTATGGGATATATTTAGAATATTTGATTGGGAAATTTACCCTTAAAAACAAATATGTATTTTTTTCCTACTAATATGTGAAATATAAATTAGACATAATTTACATGTCCAAAGAAACCATAAGTTTTTATTTTCTTAGTTTTTATTTTTTAGGGCTTGTAGAATTTTATAGAGAATAGAGTAGCTATCATTAAATATGAGGTACTATCTTGGATAAAAAGTACTAGAGTTATCCTGGGTTGGGAAATTCTTACCAATCACATCTGTTTCATGAAGCAGTGAGATCTGGAAATGTTCCAGAACAGGCCATGTGGTCATCGGTTGAAATGTTGAAGAGTCAATTCTGCAGTAATTTGACTTTTAAGTGTTTCTTTAAACACTAGAATTTTTTGTTCTATTGCTTCAGCATTCATTATATTAAAATATTCCATTATATTATGAATATTGAGGTGCATTTTAGTAACTGACTGGTCAATGAGCTAAGAGAGGTAAATTATTACTCAAACTTTTATTATAATTATTTGATTATTCCCTCATATCTAGAAAATCAATATTAAATAAATTCTGCTTATATGGGGAAAATTATGTGGAATTATACTTGAAAATAGAGAATAATCTCCAGCAATTTCAGATAGAAATAATGATAAAAGCATTTTTATATTTTAAGTCAAGCTCACATAATATGTAGGCAAATAAAAAAAATTAAGGTGTGAAATGGGAGGAGTCTAACTTTTTAAGAAGTTTAAATTTATGTTCCTCTAATACAAGAGTTTTCTAAAAGGAACTTAAAAAAATTGAACTCCATTTACTGTTAAGCTCCCTAAGTATTGATAAAGAAATTCTAAATATGTGTTTATTGTTTTGTGGATAAGGTAGGATCCTATAGCTACATTTTCCTAAGAAAATGTTTATATAGTCATACAAAAATTGACAGTTCCTCAGATGTCTGAGATGCCTGAGTGGCTGCAATTGCACATGAATCATCTAAATGGATGCCTTTTTCTCTCTTTATATACATATTTTCTCCAAATGAAAGCTCAGTGTTATCACTCTAACATCTCATAAAGCCTGCCTGGATACAGACTATGCTGGTAAACTGGAATGGTCTGATTTAAGCTGCTCATTTTGTAAATTAGGAAACAGAAATCTCAAAGGCTGAGGAAATTTTTCCAAACACAGTTTTAAAACATGTGGTCCATTGAGATTGCAAATCGAATGTTCTAGAAGTTGTAGAAAAAAATATCTCTGAATAGACTAGGACAAAATTCCTATGAAAGGACTCTGAATGGATACATTGGGCTCAGGGCAGCATGCTCCCAAGAGCAACCATTATTCCCCAAGGGGGTTTTCAAACACTCGTTCCACTAATGGTTGTCTGATAGCACTATTTTCTGAAAGTACATAGTTGTCTCAAATGGCTATGACTGATGAGGGGAACCAAGCATGTCACATAGCTGAGATATCTCTGCTCCACACTGGACTTTTCTAGCTATAAAGTTACATCTAGAAAGTTGAGTTTTTTAATGTTGGCTTTCTGGTTATTGATTTTTTTTACCCGAATGTTTGCAGATAAGCTGCTTTTCACAATTCTTCTTTTAAGCAAAAATTCCAAATTCTAAGTTCTGAAGGTGGGATATGGCAGAAGTGAGGGACTGGCGAAGAAAGCAGTCATGGAAAGTATATGGGTGAACAGAGTCATTATAAGTGCAGAGGAAAATACAAGAAAAGAAACAGGCTAAGCACTCTTTCTTCTGATTTGTATCCCTCACAGCTCCAGTGTGGAAAAAGCACATTTCATACCTTTTGGCAGTAGGTCCAAGGAGAGAAGAACTTTGGAAAAAGATATAATTGGCAGGACACAAACCATCCCAAGGAGAGGAGAAAGGAGAAGATTAGATGAGAACAATAAAAGTGTAGGAAAGAAGATGGATGTGGTCTAGGGAGCCCTCACTTTAATTCTGGGTTCTTGCTGTGACGTAGAAAAGTTGGGGCAAGATTAAGAAAAGGTTTTGGGTTCAGTAATTCATGTCCCAAGGGGCTACTCATTCTGCACTATTTCAGTTCATACTACCTGAATTGTCATTGCAGTGACACTAATTTTGGTTTGGCACGAATGTCTCATTCTTCCCAGTTTCTTTTTCTCTTCTTAACAGTAGGACCTTAACAGTAGAATTGTGAGTGCCTGTATGGTCTGATGCAGGCTCTCCTGGGCCTCTATTAGTGAAAGGTGATTCCAAGAATATGTGCTCAATCCCATCGGTTTTAGTAGGATAGTACAGTGAATAGGAGGAAAAGATTCAGAGAAATAATGCCAATGCTCAAGTGGCTACATTACATAGACTCCTTGTTAATGTGGATAGGTTACCCAACCTCTATTCTCAGTGTCCTAATCTGTAAAAGGGAGAGAAAAGAAGTACTCAAAGGATCTGTTAAATTAATACATGCTCTGTGCTCTATACAGTGCTTGGATTATAACATGTTTCAAATACGTACTAGTTAATCATCTTATTTCCTCTAGAATGAAGGTCTGGCTTTCTCTGTCTGGATCTATAGCACCCTCCTGGTTTCCATGCGCCCTGATAATGTTACACTAGATGCAGTGGTTCTCAACCTTCTGGCCCTTTAAATACAGTTCCTCATATTGTGACCCAACCATAAAATTATTGTCATTGCTACTTCATATCTGTAATGTTGCTACTGTTATGAATCGTCATGTAAATATCTGATATGCAGGATGGTCTTAGGAGACCCCTGTGAAAGGGTCGTTTGACCACCAAAGGGGTCACGACCCACAGGTTGAGAACCACTGCGAGGATCTTCCTTAATGACGGCTCTGAGTCTTGGATGTGCCGTAGGGTAGGAAATTGATGCACTCCAAAATCCAAGTTGCTTCTTGGGGGTTTCTATTCTGTTTCTTTCAGGAATCTGGACTAGGAGGAAAATTTGTCAAACAACAAACAAAAAGCAATTTCTAGCTGCTCTTTACCTCACCCTCATCTTCAAAGGGACATTTTAACTTTCCATAATGTCTTTGTAAGACCAGTGTTTGATGGGTAGGGGTTCAAGTTATGGCCAACACACTCATAATTATTCTGGATAAATAAAGATATATTTTCTTCTACTCAGGTCTCCCACTACCCAACTCCTAAGATAAGACATGAAAAATAGAGTTTAAAAAAAAAGGGAAGAAACCACAATAGCATGTCTCTATACTGTTTTAGATAAAATTTCATGGAATAAAGTTAAATTCATCTCCAAGTAAGGGTGTATGTTCTTAATATTTATTAGAATCTTTTTGAGAAAGTCTCCATGATTCATTTTGGAATCTTTTCTTAGGCTTTTTTTCTGACAAGGCCAGTCTTCTTACAGACTGCCTTGAAAAGGAAGTTTTCTGAGCAGTGTTTTCTATAAATTCTCTTCAAAATTTTCCTACCAAGAAAATTCCCTAAGACAATGTTCCTGTGAATAAAATCATATTCTGCCTGCCAAGAGTCATCATTTTGGAAAAAATAATAAAGCCTTAGCAACAATCTTCTTCTACGTCTTAGAATCTGAGGGAACATTCCAGAATGCAGTCAGTATAGCATATTTAAGTGGCTTAATGCATGATTAAAGTATTAAATTATACTGTTTGAAGACTATAAAGTCATTTTGGGAGTAACTTTTAAAAAATTTGGAAGTGTCCAAATACAATCTAAATGTGTGTGTGTGTTCACACACATGATGTGTTAGTATTTGATATATGTCTAAGTATACTGACTATTTTAAACCAGGCTTGATCTCTTGAGTCAGACAGGACTAAATTCCAGTGCTGAGCCTACTACTCATTATCAGTATGTTCTTGACTAAGCCACTAAACCCTGTCTTTGCTTTTTCATCTGCAAATCAACACTGAGCAAGGTTGTTTGATTTATGATTGATTATATGATAAAACATATACATTATTCTATGTAGTGCATTTCCTATAAGATTTACTCAAATGTAAGCTAGCTGTGTATTTGTTTTTAAAATAATTTACTTCAAATAACAACATAGAAATGTTTCCTTAGTCAATGTTAGCAAAGAATATAATGTAAAAAATGTCTTAACTGAAAACAGATTAGTTTTGATTAAATGCAAGTATCCCAATGTGTATCTTTACTTTGGCTATTAAATTATACATTTATGGGGTTTATGGACAGAATGAAAACCTTTCTATCAAAAATTCACCCTGACATCTAAACCTTTAAAAATATTATACACACATCTTCCTTTAAAGGAATGGTGCTCTACTCAAAATCATTTTATCAGGCATGAAATTGTTGAATTAGCTTTAAAAGTCAGGCCAAATGAGTGCGGGAAGAAGCTAATCAGAGAGAACAGTTCATTAGCTCATGAGAAAGAGCAGTTAAGTGTTGTCATGTCTAGGCCGAGACAAAGTTGGTCAGATTGTCCTGCCAAGGAAATGTCGTGGGGGAGGAATTATATTGTCCGGGAAAGAGTCCTAAGAGGAATGTTCCTTTAAAGTCCATGCTAAATCTGCTATTTTGGGTATTAAGACTGTACACCACTAAAAAGAAGCAGTTACAGCTGTGACGTTTTACCAACAAAAGCCATAAAGATCTCCCACCAGTGACATGCTCTGGCTTGCTCATAGCTAGCCTGAAAACGTCAAGGGGAATGAGGGTTAGGTATCAATTATTTCTAATTTCCATGTAATCAGTCTCCCCCAAACTCAGAATTTGGGATCTGTATTGGACTGTCCTGGAATTTTCCCTGAAGTATTCTTCACCAGTTGCCCAAGAAGCTCTGGATGAGCTCTTGGAAAGTTACAGAATTGGGCTCCCCGTGATGGAGTTGGTCCTGGTTTTGGCTGCTCTTTAGCAAACTAAGTCCAGTTGAGCTTTCAAAGCTCTTGGGTGTGACTGTGACTGCAGCTCATCAGTAGGATATTGGCACTTTGAGTCTCTGGAGCTGGAGTTGAGGGAGATCCCTTCTGGATTGCCTAAGGAGTAATCTCCCAAGTCCCCGAGAAGTAGCAGCTGTTTCATTGCAAAGCCACACATTAAGGATAAAGAAGTTAAAGAACCAAAACATTGGTCATCCCAACACATTCAGCTTTGTGAGCGACACCATAGTGAACTGAGGTTGAGAATCAGCTTTTGGAAAATGACAACAATCTTATCCAGAGGTGATTAGAGAGAAACTGGGACAGAAGCTCACTGTGGAATGGTACTGCAAAGTGCAGTGGCACAACTTTCTAAGATAAAGAATTCTCCCCACTTTCTAGGTTTCTCACAACTTTCTAAGACCAACAGTAAAAGTTTTGGAAGTGTCATATTGATTGCATCTTGGCCCCAATGAATGACTGCCTATGCCCTTTGTGATGAAACTTGCAGCTGCTCCATAAAATGATAGCATCTGTATCCTCTTCTCTTGAATCTTCGGACACCACTTGCTTAGTAGACTAGGTCAGAAGTAAGCAGATGCCAATTCCTAGCCTAGTTTGCAAGAGGCCTTTTGAATTTTCATTTGCCTTCTTGGAACTTTAACGTTAGCCAGCGAAGAAGCCTGGGAGAGTACCCAGGAAAAAAAAAATTAACACAGCAGTGCCCAGACTGCTCTCCTTGAAAATACCTGCTTGCAAGATGGGACCTTAACTGTCATGTGGAAACTTGGATTTGGGGAATGTTCCCACCACCCTAATGAATAAGAGTGGCTCACTGTGCATCAGATCTTTGTGCAAAAAATGTGGTTTGTGCTAAACACCTGCTGTTATTGTAAAAGTCTGGAATTTGGTATGGGCCACACAAAAGGTGCTCACATGACCAACTTCTAACACAAAACCCTAGCCTGAGTCACTGTGGAATTCCCTGGTAGACATCATTTCAGATACGTCGTCACAATTCATTACTGGAGAAATTAAGCACAGTCTATATGACTCTACTAAGAGCAGACTCTTGGAGATTCACACTTGGTTTCCTCAGGACTTTGCCCCACATACGTTTGTTTTTGCTTATTTTTGCTTTATATTCTACTAGAGGCCCTGTGCACAAAAATTTGTGCACTGGGGGGGGGGAGGGGGTCCCCCAGCCCGGCCTGTGCCCTCTCGCAGTCTGGGACCCCTCGGGAGATAACGACCTGCTGGCTTAGGCCTGCTCCCGGGTGGCAGAGGGCACGCCCAATCCCTAAGTGCAGCCCCTGGTCAGGCTCAGAGCAGGGCCGATTGGGGAGTTGGGGCGCCACCCCCTGTCATGCACAGAGCAGGGCGGATCGGGAGGTTGCGATGCCACCCTCAGTCACGCTCAGGGTAGGGCCG